>NW_007729052.1:126864-144438 GCF_000696425.1 Galeopterus variegatus | reverse complement strand
AAAAAAAAAAAAAAAAAAAAAAAAAAAAAAAAAAAAAGAAGGGAAGTGAGGGCTTGGTTTGAAGGCTAATGAGCTGCGGAAAGCTCAGCTCTTATCCCACCCCACAGGACGTGCCAGCAACACCCCACCAAGACTTGTCTTTATAAAAGAATGGGTCAGCCATTTATCAAGCACCATTCCATGCAAGGCAACTGGGCTTGACTGAAGCTTTTACCCACACTACCTGAGCTAAGCTCACTATCCTTTAAAATTCCTATGGTCCCTGCTTTACAGATGAGCAAACAGGCCTAAAGAGGCTGAGGGGGTGAGCAAGATCACAAAGATTTCATAACAGAGGACTTGAGTCAACTTCCTGGAGTCTGAACAGAGAGGCACAGAGTGGAGTAGAGGATCAGGCGCTTAAAGTCATGACTCTGGCCTTTGCTAGTTACACAACTTGGGCAAGACACGTTTCTCTTCAGTCTTGGTTTCCTCTTCTATAAAACAGGGTTAATGATAGTCCCCACTTGTAAGGTTGCCATGAGGATTAAATGAAATAATGCACATTCAGTCCTTACAGGGCAAGGCAATCTTCAATAAACTAGACAATTATTACTAAAACTCACAAGTAATTTGCTACACATGATTATCTACAATAGAAGACATACTTGTTGCCAAATTTATTCACTTAAGTTCTTTAAGCCACCATACTCAAAATAACTGTTATGCAAAAAGTCTCTGTACAAGGACCACACGGCCCCTCCTTGCTTCTCCTTGGGGCTGAATGCTTGCAAACAAAGCTGCTCTCGAACAGAAACGCCTGCATCTGCCCATACCTGAGGCAAGGGGGTTTCTGAGGAAAACTAAAGCTGGAGATGCACATGGGGAGGTTCAGCCTTCATTGTGTCATCTGATCCTCAAATAGTCTCCCCTGACTCGGCCAATGGGACGGCCTGGAGAGGAGGCCTTCAGGAGCAGGATGTACTGCAAGCCCTCAAAGTACCACCCCACCCCGGCCCGCCCAGTCTGCAGTGCCTGCAGCAGAATCTGTCCTAAATTCTTCCACCAGCAATGAACATTCACTACGCATCTGCCATGGTAGGGCACTAGGTTGGTGCATGAGTCAACAAAGAACCACACAAAATCCTAACACCCTCCATTGGATGAGAAAACAGAGCCCCATCTTGATTGCAAGGGGCCATCCTGCATGAACCACAAGGTCTGCTGAACACTTCCTGCCTGGGCTGGCTGCTGCTCGTTCAACTGTCACCTGCTCTGGGATCCTTCCCCAAGACTGCCCCAGGCAGAGCGATCCCTTCCCATTTCCCAAGCAGTTCTGAGCACTTCCAGCCTGTGTCTCAGCAGAAGGCATCTGCTCAGCTTGTCCAGGTTAGAATTCATTTGCTTACATGTATTAGCCAGCCAATTCTCCACTGATGGGGGCACGGGAAGCAGAGGGGGGCAGTGAAAAATGGACCAGAGGCGCAGGACCTGAAAACCAGAATCCAGAATCCAGAATCCAACCTCACTTAAAATGTATGCTCACCAGATCTTTAATCTGAACGTTTCTTTTCCCAGTACTTTGGCAAGAAATATCTAAATAGCAGATAGCTCAACAAACATGCAAAGGGCCCAGAAAACCCAAAATCTTAACTAATCCCTCTCTAGATGCCCAGGAATTGGCAGCTGTGAATCCTACTCCCTGGGAGTTGATCAGAAGCCATAATGAAGCCTTTTATCCTTAAGCACAAGGGCTGACAGACATTTTACTTTTCCTCCTCAATGCACCCAACCCCCCCACTGCTTTTTTAACAAGCAGTTATGTACTTATTATACCAGCTAGCTCTGGGCACCAAGATGAAATGACAGTCCTAACCTCAAGGAACTCATAGTCTAGTGGGCTGAAAGGCTTATAACACCTCAGATCAAAATATGCAATTATCACAGTGTTAGAAGGGTGTGGGGTTCGCAGCAGATGGAAGGAGAAACTGGTGTAACCTCTATGGAAGACAACTGAGCGGGACGAGTCGAATGTAAAAACGAACATTTTTTTTTTTTCTTTTGGCAGCTCGCTGGAACAAGGATCGAACCCTGGACCTTGAACAGATCTTTTAATCCAGAAATTCCAATCCTACGTATTTATTCTACAGTTACACTGGCATGTAGACAAAATGACATAGGTTATTTCCAATTTGCTGATATGACAAATGATGCTTCCAGGCCCATGAATTGATAACCGTATCGATAAATCGTTACAGCCATAATAGAATATCATGAAACCCATACAAAGGAATGAAGCAACTTTACGCACATGTGCTGGTATGGAAAGACTAATATATTAATGTGTCAAGTGAAAAAAGCAAGGTACAGAACAACGTAGAGTATGTTACTTGCATGGAAAAAAAAGATTACAGTTTGCATGTGTGCGTGCAACTGTGCATGCCTGCAAATGCACTGACAGCTCTTCAAGGATGTGTGAGGAACTGGTAGCAATGGTTGCCTATGGAGAAGCTGGGTGGTCAGAGACAGGGATGGGGAAGTTACTTTTTACTCTATGCCTTTTATACGAGGTACATTAGTTACCTATTTAAATATAAAATAAAATTTTAAAATCACTTCTTTATAGTTAGTATAAAGAGGTAAGTGCAGAAAGAGATGTAAGTGGTAAAAGCCCTGTGAATTATTCCCTCTGCTGAAGACAGGGGTGTGGGAGGTTAACGGGAGCTTCACAGAGATAGAAAGGACATTCAGCCTATGGGGTGGTGCCAAGCAGAAGGGGAGCGCATGTCATCAGGGAAAAGCCCATGAAAACATCCCTGAAATTGGAAGGTTATATGCCTTTAATAGAATGAAGGGCTGTGCCTTTTTCTATGAGACACATAAAGCACTGTCAGCAGGAAAGGCCCCTGACTACAGTTGGTGGGTGGGGAAGTGGATGAGAAAGGAAAGAGAAATGTTGAGGGTTAGAGACAGATGCGTTAGGAGGCTATGGCTCCAACTCAGGCCAGAGAGGGATGACCCGTCATTGACAGTAGTAACAGAGGAATTTCAGGGGTGGGTAATGCAATGTTTCTGGTTTGGTGACCAGACACAAAGCAGCACCATGCACCAAGGAGGTGAATTCAGTAAAGAAGCAGAGGGAAGGACACGTCATTTTGATGTTCCGATGGACATGGGAATGGAGTGACCCAGCAGCCGCTGAGCTCCAGGGGACAGGGGTTCCAGGTGAGTGCTGTCTCAGTCTACAAGTGCTAATGGAACGCCTGGGGAAGTGGTGAGATGGTCCAATGGAGGGAGAGCTGAAAGAGGTGGAAGCCAATGGTTGCATCAAGGCCTGCAACTGTGTTCCTGCTTCTGGAACAAAAGGAAAGTGTACTTGAGGGGGAGCCCTGGGGGACTGGTTCCATCTAGCCCAGGACCAAAGAGTAAGTCAGGATCACCAATGAGCTAGTCTTGGCCCCAATGATGCCAAGCGTGAAGCAGCTGTGGAGAGCAATAAGCGTGGTGTCTGCCGTGCTGAGAAGGCAATTCCACAACGGGGAACGTCTCTCACATCTCTAGCTTCCCAGAGTTGCCTAGCACAGTACACACAACGTGGGAAGCAGCACATGGAGCTACAGAGAAAAGGAGCCGCGAGCATTGGCAGCAGCTCGCCACTCCTTTTCCTAGTACACACGTTCTTTGGATGAAGTCAAGAGGGGGCGCCGTGAAAAACTGGGGGCTCCACAAGGATATTAATACTGCCTTTCCTGCATTATCAGTAAAGTGCTCTCCAAAGCCTCTCTTCAACCAGTTACCAAGGCTCGGACAGGCCTGGTGAAGAAATTCTTCTCACCTGTGTGCTGTCTTGGCCTAGATTCCACCAGAGAGCAAAGCCTGAGATGAGGGTTGTGGATACTACAATTTGATTTTGAAAGTGATCCCAGGAAACAGAAGTGGGGGACCAGGAAAAGTGAGACAGGGAAGGACAAATGATACAGGTGCATTTTTGAGTTGGTCACCACCATGGGCCACTGAGGTGGAGCCCTGTGGAACTGCCTCAGAATTGCTGTCTGTGGCACAACAGGGAGGGCCCTCGCATTCCCAGAGGCCTCCCCTGGTGACTGAACTTCCTCCCCCTTCTGGGCTTTGTGGCCCTGAACGCCCACATCAGAGTGCTGACAGCCACACCTGCCGGAAGCCGGTGCTGTAGCAAGGGCCAAGATAGTCTGAGGAGAGGCAAAGAGGTGACTTGAATACACCTATAAACAGGTGTCTTTTCCCCATAGTATGGAGGAAGGGGGACCAGACCCAGGGTCCTCATGTGTTTTTGATTTCGGGACCCATGACCTGTCTCCTACCCAATCCTAATCTATGCCTCTATATACACACTAGTCTATGTCGGTCTTTGAAAGGGCCTTTCCCTCAGCACCTCTGTAACTTCCTCCTCTTCCTACCCTTAGCAATCGCCTGAGATTATTCTAAGTCAATAAAGTCCAAGACCAGGGCTGGCCTGTGGCTCACTCGGGAGAGTGTGGTGCTGATAACACCAAGGCCATGGGTTCGGATCCCATATAGGGATGGCTGGTTAGCTCAATGGCTGAGTGTGGTGCTGACAACACCAAGCCAAGGGTTAAGATCCCCTTACTGGTCATCTTTTAAAAATAAATAAATAAATAAATGAATAAATAATAAAGTCCAAGCCCAAATGACATCTAAAAAAATTACTCATCCTAGCAAACACACCAGTCTGGTAGCAACTTGGCAGTGGGCTACCTCCTCTGGCCTCCCTTCTCCTCTAGCTCTGGGCAGCAAAGCCCAGGGTCTGCTCTACATTTGTTCCCTCTTGTTCTACACCTCAAGTCATCCCCACAAGTCATAGACTGAGGTCTCAGAGCCTTGGGCCTGCTCTCATAGGAGCCACCCTCAGGTCTCATCCAAGGACACTATCTTTTCTACAGGATTGGCTCTAGAACACTCTCTGAAGATACAAGACAGCTGAGACCTTTCTCCCAGATACTCCTATAGCAACTGGTACACTCCCTGCGGTACTAACGGCTATCACCTGGAGTACATGGCTCAGTTTTCTCTACTAGAGTATAAGCTCTGAGAAGGCCAGACCCTGTCATACTTCTACCACCCTTCTACACTATGCAAAGTCATACACATAGGGGGACCCCATCTACCTATTTCAAATTTTGTTTGAGGCAACACTGGAGTTGGAAATTATGTTTTTATAGTAGTTATTTAACAAATCCTACGTTCCAGCTAAAAAAGGGGAGACCACAGCGACTGTGATGCCACCAGCGAATGCTAACAGTGTTCTTCACGCTACTCAGAGAGGTGCTGAGACTCGTGCTCATGTCTACCTGGGCTGACCAGAGGCCACGAAGACAGTAGTCTTGCTGCTTCAGTGCTATGGTCCAGGGGCTGTAGAGAGGCCAGTCTCTAGGGGTCAAGTCAAAGTCTATTCAAGCTGAAAAAAGAACTGCTAATGGGGGGGAAATTTTATTTTACTGGAACCTTCACATTTAAGCCCTCAACTACCGCAAACTTTATGAACTCATGCACCTCAGTTTGATCCCAACAATAAGATTATCCTGTATTAAAAAGAACATAGTTGAGGTAGAGCTAAAGGCTAAAACAAAAGGCATCCCTGGCTGTGTGTTTCCACAGGGTCTAATTCTGGGGAAATTACAAATTCAGAAACCCCAAGGCCTGCTCAAAAGGGAAGAAAAGAACCCCGCTCTGTATTAAGGTAGGGTGTTGCTTTGATGGAGAGTGGGGGTGCAGAAAATTGTTCTGTTCCATATTTTATTACATCAATGGCTTGAAAATGTTTATTTAAGTTCAGCAAATATTGGAAATAGAAAAATGAATTCTGCAGAATTTCACAATTTTCCAATTTCCACTAACATGTTATCATTCGATGGCTAAGCGATTATAATGCTATGAACATTCACAATGAATGTGCTGAAATAGAAAACAGGCAAAGAGAGACATTAAAATATTACTTACAACAGCATTATTACAACATATTTTCTTTAAAATTCCAACATGGATTTTATCACTTCAAAAGATATACAGCATTTCCATTATATTTGCAAACTTAACCTTATACATCTTTTAAAATCTCGAAAAAATTTTAAGCAATCTAAAAAGCACTTAGCAAAGTTGATAAGTCTACGTAATGGAATACTATCCACTCCAGTATAAATTGTTGTTTGAGGAGAAGGTGACTGTAAACACTCATTATTATACAACATGCATAGACTATAATGACCTTCCTTCTTCTGAATTGTAACATTACTGCAATTGTGCTTTACTACAATTAGGAAAAGCTGTAGAGATCCAGGGACTGGCAGAAAGAGCATTGCACAAGATCACTAGACTCAGATTACCTAACTACCTTGAATCAATTTGAGGCAAAGTTTCACTTGATAGTAAACTTGAATCCTGGTCACTAGATTTAGAAACAGGCTAGACAAGAAAGAAAAGGAGGCTCTCGTTTGAGTTGGCTCCATCTTTCCTTTGCTCACATAAAAGCAGGGGTCCAGTTAGTGTAATGCACTGTTTGGCTTATTTTTGGTGTGCAATTATACCAATAGTACATCTGATATTTAGAAAGACAAAAATAGGGTATAGTTGAAATTTAAAGTGACAACAAGCACACTTATAGTGGTGTATGATATTTGAGGGAACTTTATATAAACAGAAAACAACTGCTTAATTAGTCCACCACGGTAAGCTTTTAAAACTCAACCACTTTTTCATTTTTGTTTTTTGATTAGAGGTTTGTGACCATCAAAGGGTCTTATAGGCTAAAAACTATCAAAAACCATTTTGAGGAAGTGGTGTCTTGACATAGCAGGCATGCTACACCAACCTCTGGCTCCTGCCAACACCAGCACCTGGTTGTGTGCCACCACTAAGCTAATCAGCACAACTGAGGCATGGTTACTTCCTGGTTAAAAGAGCTATATTACAGAATTGATCACTGTTGCAGACCAGTCAACACAATATTCAAGTAACAAGGTGTTTAAATGAATAAGTGAAAAAAATTTTACCTAACACTTTACACATCTACATAAAATTAAATAAAACAAACTTTTAATGCATATGCAATACAATTTTTATCTTTCAGGATTTCTAAACTAAAAGTTAAACTATTATTTGCGTCAATGATACTATATTTTGCACAATAACTTATACTTAGGAGAAATTTTCCACAAAAAAATATATAATTATGACATTCACATTGATAATTTCGAAGAAGACAAAGCTTAAGTGAACATTCCATCTGAAGCAGTTATCACATCCCAAACACTACCTGCCAATGCACCTAAATCTTGATATGTTAAAAAGTCTTCACATAAATAAGACCAAACCACTTAGCTTTTAAAGCTAAGTGATTTCTTGCATTTATACCACTGCAAAGACAGTGTAGTGAAAAAAAGTTTAAAACACAGTGCTATCTTATGCATGAAACTACAACAAAGGCAGACAGGCAAAGACAACTACTTTTTTTCCCCTCTGTCAAATGAAAATGGCATGCCCTTTTCTCTCAGAGAGAAAGCCAAAATTCAGCTGCTGCGATCACAAGTATACCAGCACAGTGACTGTTCTGGGCTGGAGGCCACTCAGTGCCAGGAACCACGTAAGGGGATAGTGCAGAATACAGATAAATGCCCGGCACTGCTGGTCTGCTTGCACACTACACAAGAATTAGCATTAAGCTTCCATGCATTGCCAGGAGGGATCAGTTCTTAAGGAAAATAGCCTGGGACTGAAGAGAGAAACACATCTACTGGCAGAGGGAGAAACCCACTGCAGCAGTTGACTACTGCTTGTGTTAACAAGAAAAGAGGTCTTGAAAGTAAGGAGAACCTAAAGCTTCACTTCGTGCCTTAGTGTCCCCTTAAAGTGATGTGCAAAACTTACGCCAACTCCTTCCCATGTTTTTCCTGCCATCCTTCAATTACACAGCAGGCTTATGAGATAAAAACAAAAAGAAAGCCCTACCTCATTACTAGTGTTGTTTTGCTACCCCATCTCCAGGGAGGGACAGCAGGCTGTGCCTCCTCTAATGCTGTTTTCCACATGCTTTTACTTGACCAACCTGGCACAGGGACAAGGTGGTGAAAGCCGGGAAAGTCCCACTGTACTCCCCCTTTGAATGACCGTTCTCCAGACTTCTAAAAAAGAATGTATAGTTCCAAAAAACCTAGGTTTCTAGCTGACTCACTTTCTAAAGAGAAAATCAACTGATTTAAAAAAATAATAATTAAAAAAAAGCAAGGTGCTTGGGAGTCAAAACACATCAAATTTTAATTGCATATTTTAAATTCTTAAGAATTCTGTTTATGCCTTAAAGCATCTGCATTTTTTTTTCTTTTTGGTATTGAAAGCAGAAAAATATATTTAAATGATGCAAACCACAACAATAGTAACAGCTACTCCAACACACTTAACGCAGTCTGAGAGGCCGGGCTGGGAACAGACAGGGTATGATGCAGTTTGACAGTCTGCTCCTCAGCAGCAGGTCTATGGTCTGGTAAGAGAATGAAAGTGATTCCACAAGTCTCAGAACATTTACTGAAAAATTTTACTTGTTCCCAGTCCAACCAAAAGGTATTACATACCACTTTGTAGGTTGTTTCTTTTCATCGTGGTCTCACCAGACCAATGCATTGATTACTTCTCTGTCCTGTACTCTGATATTTAAAGAGAAGGATGGAGTTTGTGTGATCACGTCAATACATGAAGGACACAAAAGGACATATGCAGTGACACATAAAAGGCCAGACATACCAAGAGAATGGGGAACAATGTGTGGCTTTTATAACACCATCACCAACTATCCTAATATCCTTTATTGAATTAACCTGACATTTAAAATCTGTACTCTGTCTGCAGCAAGCTCTCCCTGTCTCCTAATCTCAGTGATGTCATCTTTGGCAAGCAATAAACTTTAAAGAAGAAATAAGACACTAAAACAGAAAAAAGATTGATAACATGGTTGCCAAAAGGAGAAGGCACCAATTCCAAATGTACAAGCACCAGGTACAGTGATATGGACCGAATCTCTTGGAGTTGGGTGGTTATGGTGGTAGGGAGGATCAGGAAAAGATGGGGTGGCACCCACCCTGGGATTACAATGTTGAAAGTTGAAGGCAGAAAGCGTTGAGGTCCACATTCCCTTTAAACTACTGTGTCCAGGGCCGGCCCCGTGGCTCACTCGGGAGAGTGCGGCGCTGGGAGCGCTGAGGCCGCGGGTTCGGATCCTATATAGGGATGGCCAGTGTGCTCACTGGCTGAGCATGGTGCGGATGACACCGTGCCGAGGGTTACAACCCCCTTACCGGTCAAAAACAAACAAACAAAAAAAACCTACTGTGTCCAAAGAGAGTTGCTGTAAATGAGCTTTTTACCACTTGGAAAGGAAGAAGGGAGAGATTTAAACCAACTAAACTTATAAACCGTAATTATACCCTATGTTTAGGGAAATGTGAGTTGCATCAGGATGCTTGGCACGATAAAGGTTACAATGCAGTCTGCCAATATATTGTGATTTCCAATGAAGCATGATATCATTTAGGTGGTTGTCTTGGAAAAGAGCAAAAGAAACTTTCTAGAAGGCCAAAATCATAGTCACTCTGAAAATTACATTATGCACAAAGTAGAAACTGCAGGCCATGCAGGAACAGAGTCGTGCCTTCCAAGTAGACTACCTGTTCTGAAGCTGACTGGGAAGAGCTGCCGTTGGTGGGGCTCCGGGGCTCCGACTGGGGAGGTGGGTCCCAGAGTCACAGGAGGTGTGCAGGCCATGAGATTTCCCCAACACTTAGGCAGAGTGTGAGAGATGTAATGGAGCTCTCTGGGAAGTGGCGCCAACATGGAGGAACGAGCAAAGAATTAAGGCAGATGTAGCACAGGACTGGAAGTGTATATATGCCTTTTTGGTAATAGCTGCTTGTCCACAGGGATGTGATGCAGATGGCTAGGTGATGTCTCATAATACCTGATATCCTGGATAACGTAGTAGTCCACACCAAGTGTTCAAAGCTGCCAGAGTTTCTCATGAGGCAGATGCATATCTGACGTCAAGAACAGAAGCAGCCTGAGGACAGAAGGGAAGACAGGGATGAAAGAGCAGGTAAACAACACAAACTGCTGACTCTGGTGTACCAAAAAGCAGAGGGTGCGAACCCACCCAACGTATATAGCAAGTACAGTGCACTACAAACACACACCCCTGTGGACAGCATAAAAGTATGGCCTCTAGAGCTGGATGTCTGGGGCTCAAATCCTGGCTCTGCCCCTTTCTAGTTGTATGACTTCGGGGCAAGTTACCTTTTCTTTTTGAGCTTCAGTTTCCTCATCTGCAGAATATACACAACAATGCCCCTGTGGACAGCATAAAAGTATGGCCTCTAGAGCTGGATGTCTGGGGCTCAAATCCTGGCTCTGCCCCTTTCTAGTTGTATGACTTCAGGGCAAGTTACCTTTTCTTTTTGAGCTTCAGTTTCCTCATCTGCAGAATATACACAACAATGATGCCTATTTCACAGGATTAAGTAAAAATATCTGAACAGGGCATATTAACGCAGTGCTTGGCAAACAGTGAGGCTCAGGTATGTTACCAGTCATAGGTGCATGATTTCCCTGGGGATGCTGCAGCAGCTGCCCCAGTCCACAGCAGCCATGAGGTCCTGCTGGGATACAGAAATACCTAAGATCGCAGGACCTTCCTGTAAAGCTACAAATGGATTTCCTAAATCCCTTACCCAATTTATTTTACTTATTTTCTTGGTGGCTGGCCGGTACAGGGATCAAACCCTTGACCTCGGTGTTATCAGCACCACACTCTAACCAACCGAACTAAGCAGCCAGCCCTCCCTTCTCACATTTTTCAAAATTGTCTTCCAGGCCCAAACCTAAAGTTTACATGGTGTCTCGTTGCTAGGGAAACAACTGGGCTATAAATCAAAAATCTGAAAAGCGGCTGATCCTTCCACTGAAATCACATTTTAGAAGAGCTGTTTTTGGTTCAATCAGGAGATTTCTCCTCACTGGTAATATACTCGATCATTCCAAACTTTTTTTTTTTTTTTTTTTTTTAAGATCATTCCAAACTTTTAAGTGAGAATCTTTATCTCTAATCCAGTCGTTTTTAGCATCCCTCCATGCCCTTCCTTCAATGCAAGGTTGGATGTGCACCCCTGCCCCAGTACCCAATGCTTGACCAACTTAAAGAGCTCTCAATCTCAAAAGCTCAAATCCCTTAAACGATTCTGCCTTTTTAGCCCAGAAGGAAATAATCTGTAACTGACAGATTATGTTACTAGAACTTCTAGCAATTCTGATGTTCTCCTCCCTGTGTGTTCCACATAATACATAAAATCTGAGGGCAGAGGGGACAGGCCGGCCACCAAGAGACATCTTTTTAAGCTGCTGGACTCCATGTGATAAATAAGAATGTGCAATTTTACAAACACTCCAATTTCTGAGCACTGACCGGACAGACAATTAACCAGCATTCTACAAGTTCCCTTAGGCCCCTGGTGAACACAAAGAAGCAGTTGGTCATTACAGATTAACTTCCTTCTGCAAAATAACATAAGAAGAACCAAAAACCAGGGTGGTGGGGGAGGGCTGGTTCCATAAGAAGCACAAAAAGAAAGGGACTAAAGAAATAGAGAAGGAGGGGAGCTGGAGGGAATGTTTTAAATAACTAAGGGAAAGAAAACCTTTTAAAGGTGATGTAAAGATTATAAAGATTAGTTAGGGGCCGGCCTGGTGGCGCACTGCTACAGTGCGCCGCTTGGGAAGCGCAGCGGCACTCCCGCCGAGGGTTTGGATCCCACATACAGACCGGCCGCTCACTGGCTGAGCGAGGTGCGGGGGCAACACCGAGGGTTGCGATCCCGTTGCCGGTCACAAAAAAAAAGACAAAAAGGAAAAAAAAAAAGATTAGTTAGATAATACCATTCTCCTGTTTGTTTTTTGGAGAGAAGGCTGGGTAAACAAACACATGGAAGATTAACCAACAAAGAGAAACTAAGATTGCTGCTTGGTGGAAAAAGAAATTATATAGGTATTTTCAGTATAGTCAATATGATTAAGTGGACCATTAAGGGTGGACCTCTGCATTAAGAAAGAGAAGTAAAAAAGTACTTGACTTATCTGTTAGTAAATGAACCAGGCATAAAAGAATGAAGAAAAAACATATGCAAAAGAACTCATACCCTGTTGGTGGTGATTCTTGGATCTAAATTTACTATCACATTTTTTATGCATGCTCTGCTAACACAAGGTTTCATTAAATATGACGATGGAACACAGCCAGAGTTTCCTATTATTTCTGTGTCTAATAATCCTGGGAAGTTGGAAACACACATGGAAGAAAACTTGCAAATTCTAATGTTCCTTCCCCAGCAGCCCCATCATTTCAGAGCTTCCTAAAATGAGTTCAGGACTTCCAGGAAGTTAATTTGTTGTTAAAGGGGCAAATAGCACTGGGAGGAAAAATCACTCCTAAATGTTAAAAGCAATTTCATTTCACTCATAGGCTATTATGTTACAGGTTCTTGGGATGGACCACACATGCAGGTGACTCAAGCGTACAACTCACACTGGCAAAATTACAGACTTTGTACACTTATTACAATGATTTTCTGGTAGAAGCCTCTAAAGAATTTAACAAAATGTTTCAACACTTTTATAACAGGCGGAAGTGCCTTGAGGCCCTTTTTCAAATTGGCACTGAAGCCCTGTATGAACCAGTGACAGCATGCTCTCAGGGGATGTCGCCTTCTCACATGGCGCTCCCAAGTGTAAGTCAGGAGGGGACTTCTGGGCTGTTTCTAGAGCCAGACTCTTACAGCAAAGGAGTAGCACACATGACAGAAAACAGATCATCTCAAACCATTCCTGCATGGTTTGAGGAAGACTTTCATGAGAAATTGACTTCGCTTATAAAGCCAAATTAATCCTTAAATCACCATGTCAGTGAACACATTCAGATATAAAGTGATTGGCAATCCCCATTCTCATCTGCCCTGGGAAGGGAGGTAGAAATGTAGCAGGGTGGGCCAGGCTAGAGGGGGAAATGACAAGCAACCCTGGCACAGAATGGGGGAGGTGGCAGCTTGATTGAGTTGGTGAAATCAGTGCCACCAGCCCAGAAATCACTAGAATGTAAGCCACCATCCTAGAAGTTCTAGCCAGCCACAGGCCTAAAACTGTCCCCAACGATACTTAAGCCAGTTAGCCCCAAATGGCATCAAAGCCTGGAAGATTTGGACAGCAGAGACAGACCTCAGGAGCTCCTGGTTGGCTTGCTGTGCAGACTCATCCAGTAAATTCATTAACCTCAGAATATGACAACACACTTTACATAACTAAGCTTTACTGACATTCCTCAAGGCACTTCCAACTTCCTGTTTCATTACAGTTTTTACTGTATTTAAGGAAATATTGGTAACTGTGTGGTGGGAGGATAGAATTAAGGGCTGGATAGTCAGCTCAGTTGGTTAGAGTGCAGTGTAATAACACCAAGGTCAAGGGTTAGGATCCCCATACTGGCAGCTGCCAAAAAAAAAAAAGAATTAAGAATTTTCCCAGGAATTAAAATGTGAATAATATACAGTGATCAATAATTGACTGCAGTAAACACACATATATTACAGTATTTTCAGGATAAGGTTACTGATACAGCTGAAACCTGAAAATATATCTACAGCTGAAAAAGTCATCCTTTCAAAAATTAAGTGGAATACAGAGCATGAACCTGGCAGAGAAGAGATTGTATTGTTTCAGATTTACCTCATCTTCCTCTTCAGGCATCTTAAGAGAATTATCCGGGGACTTTACAGGTTTCTGGTTACTTGGCCCATTAGTCTCTTCTTTACCATGTTCTGCCTCCCATTCTTGTAAAACTTCATCTATGTTGAAGCGGCGTCGATAATTTACAAAAAAGTTTTTCACTTGAACCACTGATTTGTTTCCAATCACATCTGAGATTGCCTGAAAATCTCGGCCATATTTCCTGATGGCTAAGGATGTAAGAGAGCATTTTTTTTCAATACAAGAGAAGAACAAATTTTAAAATACCACACTTGAGACTTACCCCTTTATCCAGATAAGGTAACACAGGCTTTTCATAGCAGGCACTATCTTAGTGTATTATACCAATGGAAAGAAGCAGTGGTCAATTCTAGATACATTCTGTACATGACTGTTCAACAAAGTTCAGTAAGACCTTGTCATCAAGACATTGTCTTCCCATCATATAGTTGTAGACATTCTCCATTTGTCTTTTCAGGAGCGCCAGGTCCAGAGAACCTCCAACCTTAAAATTCTAACACTTAATTTGCTTCTTTTGAGATTGTGTATTTTCCTGACTATTCAGAGCTCAACAAATAACTGCTAAAACGAAATAGTTACACCCTTTGAAAAATGAGGCTTCCATGTTATTTTTTACAACTTGTGAGAAATGAGAAAGGAAAAAAAAATGTAAAGCCCAAGGAAATACAGTAATTTCGCTAAGAGATATCCACTAGGAGAATATTATCCTCCAAGAATTTGATTCAATATGAGGATGTGCTGGGAGCAGGGTAGTACATAACTTTTTCCTAAAAATCTACCATTGTTCATAAGCTCTTTATAAGGAAAAACTTCCCCATACCTTGTACAGCGAGAAGCTGCTCTTCTGTGGTCCAACGTGCATTACATTTCTGAATGACCTGGATATCAAAATGAGTCATTTTAGTACATTACATTTAGAGATGAGTATGTCCTCATGAGGGTTTAATGAACATTTCTTTTTCTCACATCAAAATTTTAACATCAACTAGATTCATAAAAGTATGTCTATACCCTTTCTAAGGTAAAAGATGTATACTGCAGATACATCACATAAATATTAAATTCTTAAACATGTAAAACTTGGGTATGATTTCTGAGATGATGTTAACATAATCCTACCTCTGGAAGTCGATATGGCTCTATTCCACCATCAAGTTTTTCTTTGAGAGCACTGTTTGTTTGCTTAATATTCTGAATCTAAGAGGGGAAAAAAAGATTTTCATTTGAAAATGTAGATGTATGAAAAGAAAATAGGACTAAGAAAACTAAAAAAACCAACAAAAAACCAAAAAGAGGCTCCTAACCTCTGTTGTAGCCAAAACTTGAGGTCCCTTTAGTATCCTTTGAGAGCATTTAACTAGATTCTCTAATTTGCTTGCTTACAGTAAACAGATAATGGATGTCTGAGAAGGGGATGGTGGTAAAAAGTCTCTTGAGTACACGGTCCTAATCTACTGTTTCCTAACAGGTGATCACCTGAGCCACAAAACACACATCTGGTGTCTGCAACAAAAGACAAAGACTGGAATGTCTGGGCTTCCTACCATATAGAATTGAGCTGTTACTTCAACAGAGCAGCCACAGTAAAGGCCTAAGAGGCATAGGCTTTACAAGAGAACTGCAGCTACAGCCACAAAGAGCCCCCGGCACTGTGCTGTCCAGGCACGCCACTAACTATACCCAGGGGAGAAAGATGCAAGTGCAGACTTCTTTAATGGGGGGAAAAGAGAAAGCAATTTGTCAGCAAGTTTTCCCTAAGCCCAACTTTGATGAACTGTAATTTCTTCATTTTCTCACAAATTACCTTTTTTTACATTATCCCTTTGACTCAGTGTTCCTAATATTTCACTCCCTTGCCCAATCAAAAGAAAGATACAAACAATACAAACTTTTATTTCCCCCTGGACTCCTGAACAAGACAAGTCATGGAAGCATGCCCTTTCCTCTGAACTCCAAGCAGAGGGACGTTTCTGGGCCAAGCACTAGGGGAACTCTGATTCTAGTATTTCTCGTCTTTGAGTAATCACACAAGCAAATATGAAAGCAAAGGAAGAATGGACTGATTTTCTCAAGCAAAACATCAAAGATATTCATGAGTAGAAGATGCTTCCAAAAGAAGAAATGTTACTCATAAAAGCAATTGAAGAAAAGCAGGGCTTCGGAGGAGGCAAAGGGGTGGGAGAGGGGGGGGATGGTAGTGGAAGACACTGCTGTACAGGCATTTCTAATAATTCTCTCTCCTATCCTCTTTTTTTTTTTGGTCCTTTTTTGAGACCGGCCGCACCGCGCTCAGCCAGTGAGCGCTGTGAGCTCACCGATCATCCCTATATAGGATCCGAACCCACGGCGAGAGCGCTGCTGCGCTCCCATCACCGCACTCTCCCGAGTGCGCCACGGGCTTGGCCCTCTCCTTGAGCGCTGTGAGCTCACCGATCATCCCTATATAGGATCCGAACCCACGGCGGGAGCGCTGCTGCGCTCCCATCACCGCACTCTCCCGAGTGCGCCACGGGCTTGGCCCTCTCCTATCCTCTTTTTAAAGACTTTTTATACTTACACAATTTTTTGAAAGTCCATTTTTTCAAGGGCTCACATTTTAGAGAATTCCAGTTTCACACATTCTTTCCTCCTGTTCTATTTTTTCTAAGAGGTTCAAAAGGGAGGGGACATGTGTAGGAAAAAATTTTCTCACTGGGAGACCAGTGGCCAAGTAAATAAGACCAGCACTGTGAGGCCTAGAATCTGACCCTCTTTGCCATTAGTAAGTGCCTCAGAGTCTACCAGAAATATAGTCCACTCCAAATCATTCTGCATTTATACCAAAACAGAAAGAAGACTGAAAATAAAAATACAGGAAATGTGCACAAAATTTACCCTACAATAAAACCACAAATGGGGACCTTGATTTGCTGAAATGTGCTTTAATTCACTTTGTGTTGAAAAGGTACACATCAGAAGAAAATAAACTGGTACTAGAACTTTACTCAAAGGAAGTTCCTGGGAAAGTAATGCCAAGTTCTCACATCAGAACTGACAACAGAACTCTGATGATGGAAATGCTCTGAGGCTGTGCTGTGCAATGTGGCTGCCCCGCCACTGGCCACATGTTGCAATGAAGCACCTGAAATGTGGCTTATGTGACTGAGGGACTGAATTTGTTATTTTTTCTATTTTAATTAATTTAAATTAAAATAACCATATGTGGCTGCTAGCTACCATACTGGACAGCATAATTATCAGGCTCATGCTCAGTGCTCTTTCAGTTATCAAAAACCCTTAAAATACTGCAAGGTACTCAGATTATGTTCACTGAATTTGCCTTAGGCTAAAAACTAGACTTAGAAACTTCCAACAAGGAATAAGCCAATACTTTCCTCACTTTAACTGGCTCTCATAGATGGCACAAAACTGGGCATTTAATGCATTTTGATTAAGTAACATGCACTTTCCAATGAGGTCAATGTGTTTATACATGCATTTTCTGTCTAAAATCAATAGATGAAGAAGCTGAGAAACTAAAATGCAAAATACACAGATTCTGAACCAAAAATTAGTTCTAAATTTTCATTAGACTACACCCGTTCCTGATGCATTTTCCATATTAGAATTAACCAGTGTTTATTAATCAGAGTAAGAATAGGTGTTAGTTGCCAGCATCATGCCAACAGGAAAGGAAGCCAGAGTGGCAACATGATAGGCAAGAAATAGGATACAAAAGCAATCAGCATGTACAGAAAAAACAAAATC
>NW_007729052.1:109214-125947 GCF_000696425.1 Galeopterus variegatus | reverse complement strand
CCTCAATGCAGATGTGAGGGTTACGAAATGGCTTCTGCAGCTTCCAACGTGACGTGACAAGATGGAAAGCCAATAAGCTAAGAATGGCAGAGAAGAAATATGAGAGAGCCTGGGTCCCCAAGAGCATCACTCAACAGTCGAACTAATGCCAGCAACCATGGATGTTGGGACTTCTCACTATTTGAGAAAAAATCTGTAATTCTTTAAGCTGTTGCTAGTCAGATTTTCTGTTATTTTCAGGTGAATATTTCCCTGTTACACCACTAAACCTGGGGATGCAGAACATATGTCCCCTGGGTGACTGACTGCCATTTTAAATCTAGAAGTACATTTGGCAGTGAACTTAACTATTCCACAGTAGCCCTGAAACAATCTCTCTTAGCCTTAAGCCTTCCCTCTTCAAAACAGTGAACTCCTAAGTAGCTACCTTCAAATTTTAAAAATTCCTGCTCTTGACTCTGCTCTGAAATCTAAAGAATCTTTTATTTCTCATGCTACAGAGTCAGTAATACGTCTGTGGAAGAGTGGGTCTTGAATAATATTTCTTCAACATATTAACATCAAATAGCAATCACTAGGAAGTCACTCAGCACAGGGGGAAATGAGCCTTCTTGTAGAGGAAGATACAAATGCAGAGAAGAGCTCACAGTGCTAATCAGAGAGAGTTCTTCCAAATGCAAACAGGGCTTAAAATGCTCTCTCACACAGCAGCCCTGGTACATCTGATATATAGTTGTTAGATCAGGCAGACAAGGATTAATCTCCTCATTTGAAAAGAGGCCCAGAAAGATTAAGTGATTCTCCTAAGATTAGAGTGCAGCTGTGCCAGCAGCCCAGAGAAGAATCTGACCTCCTTATTCCAGAGGGCATGCCTGGTCCTGGTCTGTGCTGCTTCCCTAAACTAGAAGAAAGGGGCCAAAGACCCCACTCTTCTCACCTATGGAAAGAAGAGAGAGAGAGAGAGAGAGAGAGAGCGTGCGAGAAATGTACTATGCAATATACAATCAGACTAAAATGATGAGCCATTTCTATATAGCAGGCACAAATAACTACAAAAGATAGTTTAAAAAACAATATCCTTTACAAGATTGTCCAAAAAAGTACTAAATATCTAGGAATAATTAACACAGAATGTACAAGTCCTGTACACAGAAAACAACAAAACATTGAGAATAATTAAAGACCTATATAAGTGGAGGAGTATTTCATGTTCACTGATCGAAAGACTCAAAAAAGACGTTAATTCTCTATTCTGATCTACATATACAATTCCAATCAAAATTCTAGCAGAATTATTTTTCTGAAAATTAAGAAAGTAATTCTAAATTTTATATGGGAATACAAAGGGCCAGGGATAACAAAGACAATCTTGGAACACTTATACTACAAGATACCTAAATTTATAAAGTATGTAAAATTAGGATACTAAGTATTGGTGAAGGATGGACAAACAGACCAAAGGAACAGAGAACCCCAAACTAGACCCACACATACATACATACTGGATTTAAAACAAAGGTCCTGCTGCACTGCAGCAGGGAAAGGGCAGTCTTTTCAATAAACAGTACTTGGTCAAATAGACACCCATACAAAAAAAACCCAAAAAACAAAAAAAAACATGAATATTAACCCTACACATAACAGCACATACAGAAAAACATTTCTAAGTGGACTGAAGATCAAAATATAAAAGGTAAAACAATGCCTATACGAGCCAGCCACAGCCCCCCCCGAAAAGGGGGTTGGGGGGGTATGTGTGTAAAACAATACTTCTAAGACAACATGGGAGAATATCTTCATAACCTTGGGAAAAGTTATTAACAGAACTCAAAACACACTAACCAGAGAGAACAAGACTGAGAAAGTGAACTACCTTAAAATTAAGAATTTCTGTTTATCAAAAGATACCAGTAAGACTGAAAAGGCAAGCCACAGAATGGGAAACATATTTATAATACAAATAGGAAGAAAACAATTCAGAACCTGAATAAAGAACATCTGCTTTTAAAAAAGTCTATAAATCAGTGAGAAAACATACAATCCAATAGAGAAAAACAAAACAAAACAAAATCTTGAATAGACAGGTCACAAAAGAGGATATCCAAATGGCCAATAAACAGATGAAAAGATGAGCAAACCCATTAGTCATCAGGGAATTGCAAAAAAAAAAGTACGATATCATCAAAAACCCACTAGAAAGGCTAAAATTTAAAGACTAACTAAGCGTTGGCAATGATGTAATGCAGTGGTTCTGAGCTGGGGACAATTTTGCCTGTCAGGTGTAATTTGGCAATGCCTGAGAACATTTCTACTGTCACAACTGGTGGGGGGAGGGTGCTACTAGTACCTAGTGGGAGGAAGCCAAAGATGCTGCTAAACATCTTACAATGCACAAAACAGCTCAAAATGTCAGTAATGCTGCAGCTGGGAAACCCTGATATGGTGCAACCAAAACTCACATAAATTGACCACTTTGGAAAACTGGCATTGTTTTCTGATGCTGGACATATGCACACTAGGTAACCCAGCAATTCTACTTTTAGGGATACAGAGATGTGACCAACAGAGATGAATATATAATGCACAAGAGTCATATAAAACAATGTTTGTGGTGGTATCATTTGTAATGGTCTGGGTTAGCTCACTTGGTTAGAGCACAGCTTTGAAACACCAAGATCAAGGATTTGGATCCCCATACTGGCCAGCTACCAAAAAAAAAAAAGAAAGAAACATTTTGGGTATAGCTGGTTAGCTCAGTTGGTTAGAGAGCAGCCTTATAACACCAAGGTCATGGATTCAGATCCCCATACTGGCTGGACACACACACGCACACACACTAATAATAATAAACCACCCAAATGTCTACTAATAGTAAAGTGAACAATTTCTAGGATATTTATATAGCAATGAAAAAGAACAGAACAAGAATAATGGCTCTACACTACATGAACAGCTCTCATGTTAAAATAAAAAATAAAACCCTCTGATATTTGTTTACATAAAATTTAAAAGTGAACAGTCTGTGGTTTAAAAAATCTAAATAGTGGCCATTTCCTTGGAGAAGATGGGTAATGAATGAGGGGTATGAGTGGAGCTCTCAAGCCAATGCTGTTTCTTGAGGGGAGTGGCAGTTAGAAGTGGAATTGAGCTGGGCTTTGGGGGCAACACTCCATTTCCTGATCCAGAAACAGGTTATAAAAAAATCACATCATAAAAAAATCATTGAGATAACAAGGGGTCTTCAAAAAGTTCGTGGAAGGATTGGTATTATCTTGTAATTCCATTTTTCCACGAACTTTTTGAAGTACTCTTGTGTGTTTGTGTGTGTGTGTGTGTATATAATACTGCAATTTAAAAGTTAATTAAAAAAAAAAAATCAATGAGCTGGTAACCAAGATGTTCTGTCCAATTCCTTAGAAATAAAATGCCCTTTTGAGATGCATGGAAAGAGAACATCCCTGTGTGTGAAAAATAAAAACACTTCTAAATTGCTAGTTAACTCTTCTACCCGGGACTGGGGGAGTGCCGCCGCGCTCCCAAGCGGCGCACTGTAGCAGTGCGCCACCGGGCCGGCCCCGAAGTACCTGTCGTTTGATTGAAACCAATTCCATGTCTAGTTGTCTCAGCACCGTGGTAGCAGCAGTGGCATTGGCAGAAACAGCTTCCACGTCTTCTTGAGAAAGAAACATTCCTTTTGGAGGTTTCCGTTTTGCTCTATTTTTAGCTTGTGAGCTATGTTTTTCTTTTTTGACCTGAGGAACTGTCTCAGTAGGGGGCACCTGCATAGTATACATATTTGATAAGTGAAACTACAAGATAAAGATGTCAAATAAATAGTAATACACATATTTCCTTATCATGGCACCAAACTAAGACAAATATCATGCCACATCTTAATTACCATCTACAAATTCTAACAAGGAGTTAACAAAAACTTTGGCTACTGAATTTTGGCTAAACACTTCAAAGTGTACTCTATTTCCTTCTTGTATGGATACATCCTTATTCTATCACTTTAAGCCTCTGATAATAAGCATTCCAACTTCCTGTAGTAATATAGGAAGAAAAAAGGTCTGTATTCTCCTCTGGTGAGCTTTGTGGATATATGAGGGTACTTCACAAAGTTCATGGAACAACAGAATTGGAAGATAACACAAATCTTTCCATGAAATTTTTGAAGTACTCTCATATATATGTATATATTTCTCTCTCTCTATATATATATGATATGTAGATAAATGAATAGGGTATTTTATTCTAATAGCAGTCCCTAGCAATATAAATGGACACATGACCCCAGAAAGAAAAAAGAAAAAAAAAAAATGATACAGTATACATCTATGAAGATCCATACATAATTCTTTAAATCTTCCCACTAAGAAACATAAACTTCAATATGAAACTATGACTTTTTACAAAACTTTTCTCTTTGGACGACACTTAACTTTTAGGGCAACTTATATAACTTGCTCTAAAAAAAATATGCTGTCATTCTAAAATGCATGACTGCTGCTAATTTTTTAAAGTGCTTTCTCCAAAACCAAAATCTTCAGAAACGAGACACAGTAAAATTTTGGCAAGGAAAGGATTATGTCTTACTGATAACCATTTTACGAACAAGAAGTTTTTAAAATTGTTCAAAATCTCATCTTGTTAGTGTATTAACATTACACTAAAAAAGATGAAAATACGTTCAGGCTTTTTGTTTCATATTTTAAAAGACTGAGATAAAAAGACAACACAAACTATGATGGTAGTGATCACTTCTTGAACAAGTGGTAATAAACAACATACAAAAATATTAGTAGCCAATAAACTATGTTCTGTATAGCACTATGCTGTTTAATAAAGATTACCTACAGACCATGTGTCTGGGGTTTTTTTGGGGGTGGCTGGCTGGTACAGGGATTCAAACTCTTGACCTTGGTGTTATATAACACCACGCTTTAACCAACTGAGCTAACTGGCCAGCACCATGTATCTGTTTTAATAACATTTTAGTACTTAAAGAAACTAAGATTTAACCATTTTTATTTTTGAATAAGAAACTGTGTTATACAGGGGAGAAAAGAAGGGGGAAAGAGGAACGGGTAAAGGGACATGAAAATCAACTACAATGCATATTGATAAGTTAAAGTAAAAAATAGATAAAAATAAAAAAGAAATTGTGTTATATAAGAATTATAGAAATTGACACAAATCAAACATTTTCTCTTTCATTTAAAATGTTCCACTGAAGAACCTAGTAAACAACAATACATCAAAACAAAACTTACTAAAAACTCCAAGTATAATTTGATTTCCCAACAATCTAATTTAGCTAACCCTTGTTATTTGGGCACTCATATAAATCACTGGCAACGGTGACATCCAGAAAGAATTACCAATTTCCAGTTTGGTGATATATGTAAAAAAAAAAAATAAAGCCTTAAAAATGTATGTAGAACAAGGGTTGGCCAATTAGCTGATTTGGTTAGAGTGTGATGCTGATAACACCAAGGTCCAGGGTTTGATGCCAGCCACCAAAAAAAAAATAAATAAATAAAAATAAATAAATATATATATATTATAAGTAATATATTTATACTTTACATAAATATTTATATATTATACATATATTTATTATATTATTAATATTATATATATATAGAGAGAGAGAGAGAGAGAACACTGACTCAAATAACTCAACTTCCAGGAATTAATTCTAATAGAAAAAAATAAGTGCACAAATATTTAGTTATGTGATCATCAATTGCTTATAATAGCAAAAAGCAGGGAGAATAAACAGCACAGAAATCCATATAGGATTAGTTAACTCAATTATGAAAGATTTGTATGACAGAATAACATATACCAATATATATAAATATATTTGACACAAAAACATATTCAAGGTGGGATAAATTTAAAAGGTTATAAAAATTACATGGAAAGATCCCATTCTATTATTTTGAATGGGTAAAGAGATGCAGAATTATCTATGTACGGAGAATATACAGGTATAAACAGAGAAAGTTGTCTGGAAAGTACCACCAAAATGTTAACAGTGATTAGGATAATACTGTAAACATTTTAATTATTCTTTTTGTTAAGCTGATTTCCTACTTTATTTATAAAAAGCATATATTATTGATATAACTTTAATGTTTAGATATGTATAGACTCTTGTTTTTCCAGGTTTAAGATAACTGTTCTCATACTTTGGGGGAATACAGACTACTTTGAGAATTTTTTTAAAACTATAGACTGTCTTCAGAAAAATACCTTTATTGACACATGTAAAAGTCAGATACAATAGTAGGGACTCATGGGCCCCTTGAATCTGGAGACTGAAATCTCTTGTGTAGTGGTTTCTTAAATGTGAGTTTCCATGTGTGAGGTAATGGTGCCAGCCTCCCTTGAATGACTAAACTGAGTACTAAGAGGGACTGTCAGCTCCTTGCAGTCACCGCATGACCCAGTGGGTACAGACCCCTGGGGTCAGCCACAGCTAAAAAGGAGGCCACCAAGGTTGAGAGGAGAAGGCACGTAGTAGCCTGGTCTTCACTAATACACTTTCTAGCTTACTGAGCTAATGGCTTAAGAAAGACATCAGCGAGGACTGCTACCCTAGACAAAATCTTTACTGATTAATGCTAATTTTTCAAGGCTCCTTTACTCATGTTTCTTGGCAAACAAAACTCTAGCTTCTATAAAGCAAAATTAGTATTGGTTAAAAAATAATTATCATGATGCTTTGAACATAGCACCTAACACATTAAAAGTAGAATGAGCAAGAGGAATGTCTTATTTGCAGAACTAGTGATACAATTTATTCGCCTAAACAACACTAGGGGAAAAAAATACCTCCTTTTTGCTTTCCTTGTTTTGATCAACTTCAATGTCAATGGGGTTATTTCCATTCGTTTCTTCCAGTTCATCCTCACTGGAAGACAAGAACAAATTACTGAAAGATTATTGTGTACTAATTCTATTTAATATACAAAAAAGTAATAAATTGATTTAATGAAAGATTTAACATAAAATTTGTATGTTTTCAGACTGTTGAGATAAAAAAATTATTTACAATTCAAATAAAATACCAGCTCCATAGTTGTTTTAGTCTAAATGATGAGAAACCTTTAAAATTGGTTTCTAACTTGCCAAAGTAGGTCTAGAACACTACTGCTCTCTATTCAACTTTCAATATCAAAAGGCATTTACTTTACTTCCCCATAATTATCTATTAGAGGACTAGGGAATGGTTATTAAACATAACTGAGAACTTATGCAAGAGTGGAGTCCCACTGCATTGGGAACAAACTTGTCAACAAGTAAAAATCCCATTTTCAAGTCCCATCTTTCTACTCATGATCACACAGAGTCTGAGGCTATTTGGTAGCCTGCATAACTGATGTTTTAAAACTAAGTTAATTAAAAAATAAAACTCAAATTGGCATGGCTCTTCAAATACTTTTATTTATATCCTCCCATGGAGGGAGGGCGGGAGGGAAGAAGGAAAGAAAAAAAAAAAAAAAAAAAAGCCCTGTAGTAGATAGAAACTCTAAAAAATGAGAAAACTGCTGGCCTGTTAGCTCATTTAGGAGAGCATGGTGCTGGTTACACCAAGGTTAAGGCTTTGGATCCCGGTACTGGCTAGATGCCAAAAAAATAAAAAAAGAGAGGGAGAGAGAAAACCAAGAATTGCAGCAGTCAAGCAGGAAAAAAAAAAAAAAAAAAAAAAAAAAAAAAAAAAAAAAGCCCTGTAGTAGATAGAAACTCTAAAAAATGAGAAAACTGCTGGCCTGTTAGCTCATTTAGGAGAGCATGGTGCTGGTTACACCAAGGTTAAGGCTTTGGATCCCGGTACTGGCTAGATGCCAAAAAAATAAAAAAAGAGAGGGAGAGAGAAAACCAAGAATTGCAGCAGTCAAGCAACTTATCCCAGTGTGCACATAGTTAAAGCAATTGAACAGTGGTAGCAGCAGAATACCCAGATCTTCAAATGCCAACCTCCCACTCTGTCTCAGGAATCCATCCCAGCTGACCACGCCAACTGCGCTGGGCCTCCTCCCCACCACCAAGAGAAAGAGCCTAGGACTAAGGGGATTTTGTCCTAATCCCTGCCATTACTTTCACAGACATGTTCCACTGGAAAGTCAACAGTCTCTGAGGTGCTGCTGCCATGGCTGGTGTGCTCCTGCTCGGGTGCATTCTGCCAGTGGTGAAGGTACACATGAGAACAGGGGGCAGGGCAGTTCTCAGCCCCAATGGTAGTACACTAGAGACAAGTACCTGGGTGGTGAGAACAGGGGAGCATCGGCCAACACTCATTTCATACTCAAGGTTAACCAATCCCGATATATTTTATTTAATTCTTGATTGCTGCCTAGTAGACCATATCTGCTTGTAGTAACAGACTCAATTTATAAATGGTAAACTAGACCTAACATACAGGGAAATAAAAAATTTAATCAAAAGGAAGTAAGACTACTGATCCATAAACAGACCCAATAGTATATATGTTACAGACAAAAAATATACAGATGTATCAAGGTCAACAATTTTATAGAATCTTTAAGAGCTTTGGAGATGTTCTTAACACTACTCTCAATTTATGTTTGGGTCCAGAGGTCTGAATTCTCCAAGTGATACTCAACTCCCAGTGTGTTCTCACATGTTAATTCTTTTTCATTTGAAATCATAACATACTCTCCTGTGAAGGGACCTTGGGAACAACATAGTTCATCCTCCTCCATTTTATTTTGTATTATTAACTTATAAAATAATATATCATATAAAACATGGAAAATATAATTTTTAATAGTCACCTATACTCCTCATCACCCAAACACAAAAACCATTATGTTTGTATGCTGTCTTCTGGACTCTGGCATCTTCATTTTAGAGTTGAGGACACAGAGGCTTGAGGAAGAGGCACACTGCACAAACCTGTCTGTGAGTATATGAGTAGAACTTTCAGAGTTGAGACTAGAACTCACTTGTGAGTATGAATGCATGAGCATTTCCACTTCTTTATGCTATGTATAAGACTGAAGAAGTGATGGCTAAGAAACAACCTACTTACTAAACTATCCTTAAAACTAACATCCTTTCGAAGAAATTATGAAATGTTTCTCTCTGACTCCCACACAGAAAACAGTCAAAAAAGGAAGTAAATCTAAACTGTATTGTCGTCTATTATTTTATACACCAAACATAAAAACATGTCAAATGAGTCATATATCAAATAAATTTCAACCTACAAAAGAAAAGATTCCTCTTTATTAAAAGGAGCCACTCTTAAAGGGCTAGAAAAAAGTGTGAAAGTTCACTCATTCAGAATGGAAGATCACTGACTGCAGGGAAAGAGTGGTGAGAAAAAGTAACTGAAGAATGTTATTAACACTCACATGTTAAAACATCTCATGAACACTCAGCTGAAGAATACCTGTGTACGGTTCCACTAGGAAGGCACTGGGGGAAATCCAGTCATTTTACTTTTCCTTTGTGTATTCACCAGCTATTAGAAATTCCCCTAAGTGATTACATGACACCCAGCCACCTGCTCACCTCTCCTCCCGTTCCCGTTTTTGTTTTCGAGCATGGCGATCCATCACACTAGTTTTAGTTCTCGTCTTCTTCCAAGAGTAGTAAAATTTCACCAGACTTGCTATAGATTTATCAGGAAGCTAAATATAAAAAATGAATGTTTACATTTCAAGCTAATTTTAAAAACCCAATGTGTTTAGATATATTTAACAAGGCTCACTCACATTTTCAGAAATGTCATAAGTCATAGCCCTTTTTTTCTGATAAGGAAAAAACTGATTAAAAATTGTAATACATTTTCAAATTACTGAAGTTTGACTTAAGTGAGACAGTCAATGAAAGATCGTGAAGTCACTTTACGACGAATCAGACTTTTCACATACCCAATGTCCTTAATATAACTTTTGTTTTATTTTTTCATTTTAACACTTAATGCACACATTGGTAAGCTTTTAAGTAGAAGTCTACCAAATAGCTTTCCAGAATGTACATGATAAGCAAACTTTCCCCAGGCAGACAGGACCATATGATACTCCACCTCCAACAACTGTCAAAAGTATTTCTACTGGTCTAATCTTCTAGGGAGCCCCAAGAAGAGGGATTGGGGTGTGGATGGGAAGGGGGCTGAGTTACAGTGGATAAGCTGGGACACGCTAGGAAGTGCTTCATTCCCCTATCTGAACCCTCTTACCAAGAGAGCAGCACGTAGTAAGCTGTTTTTTCTAAAGGAACTTTTATTAAAAATAGGAATATTTGTGCTTGAGGATGATATTCCTATCTCTCACGTATGTTACAGAGGAGAGAGGGTAGGAGGAGGGGAAAAAAATCAATGATTTCATCTACTTACCATTTGTTGGATTCTATGAAAAGTTTTTCCATGAAAACTAAAGGCTTGCTCAAACAAGACTTTATCTTCCACAGTCCACTCATCTGGGAAGGGGGTAAAGTTGGGCAAATCAGCCAGTGATTTTTCAATATTATGTTTATGCCAAAAGAGCATCCCAAGAGCCTAGAAAAATGGTATCACTGAAATTTTAGATCAAAGAACTGAATGAAACATTAAAATGAAAATGAGATTAACAAAAGAAGAGCATGTCCTTTACATCCACACAAATTAATAAATACCTGATTCATATATATTGCTAAGT
Source organism: Galeopterus variegatus (assembly GCF_000696425.1). NCBI lineage: Eukaryota > Metazoa > Chordata > Mammalia > Dermoptera > Cynocephalidae > Galeopterus > Galeopterus variegatus. Next base: position 115,268 of record NW_007729052.1, on the reverse strand, counting down.
GACAGACTCATATATGTCCTTTTTTCCATCAATTCTTTTTGTGGTAATACACACAACATAAATTCTATGAACTTAATTATTTTTAAGTGCACAGTTCAGTGGTATTAAACACATCTATAATGTTGTACAAAAATCCACAATATCCATCTCCAGAACTCTTTTCATCTTGTAATAATGAAACTCTGTACCTATTCAACAATAGCGTCCATTCCCCTTCCCCATTCTTCTTGCCCCCAGCCCCTAGTAACTACCATTCTGCTTTGTGTCTCTATGATTTTGACTACTCTAAGTGACTCATATAAGTAGAATTATACAGGATTTGCAACTTTTCGTAACTGGGTTATTTCGCTCTTCATAACATTCTCAACATTCAACCATGTTGGAACATGTGTCAGAACTTCCTTCCTTTTTAAGGCTGAGTAATATTCCATTGTATGCATACACCACATTTTGCTTATCTATTCATCGGCTGATGGACACTTGGGTTGCTTCCATGTTTTAGCAACTGTGAATAATGCTGTTATGAATGTGGACATACAAATATCTCTTTGAGACCTTGCTTTCTATTCTTTCGGGTATACTCAGAAGCAGAATTGCTGGATCATATGGTAATTCTATTTTTAATTTTTTTAATGAGCTGCCATTCTGTTTTTCCCAGTAGCTGTACCGTTTTATGTTCCCACAAACAGTGAATGTCTCAAACATTTTTTGATTTAAAACCTATTTTACCCCAGGCCCCGTGGCGCACTCCGGAGAGTGCGGCGCTTGGGAGCGCAGCGGCTCAGATCCTATATAGGGATGGCCGGTGCACTCACTGGCTGAGCACGGTGCGGGCGACACCACGCCAAGGGTTGCGATCCCCTTACCGGTCACAAAAATGACGACCGACCGACCGACCGACCGACCGACCGACCGACCTGACCTGACCTGACCTGACCTGACTGACTGACTGACTAAATAAATAAATAAAACCTATTTTACTTACTGTTGAAAAAAAATTGATAAAGCCTATTTTATCTGATATTAGATAGCCACCCCTGCTCTCTTTTAGTTACTATTTGTATGGAATTATCTTTTCCCTTCCTTTCACTTTCAACCTCTTTGTGTCTAGATCTAAGTGATTCTCTTGTACATAGCATATACTGGGATCATGTATTTTTGCCTGTTCTGGCACTCTGTCTTTTGTTTGGAGAGTATAATCCACTTATACTTGAAGTAATTACTGATAAGGAGGGAATTGCCTCTTCATTTCCCTATTTGTTTTCTTTTCTTTTTTTTTTAAAGATGACCGGTAAGGGGATCTTAACCCTTGACTTGGTGTTGTCAGCACCACACTCTCCCAAGTAAGCCACGGGCTGGCCCTTCCCTATTTGTTTTCTATATGCCTTATAGTTTGGGGTTTTTTTGTCCCCTATTTTCCTGAATTACCGTGTTATTTTTATGTTTAGTTGATTATTTACAGTGAAATGCTTAAATTCCTTTCTCACTTTGTTTTGAATATATTCTACAGCTATTTTCTTTGTGGTTAACACAGGGATTACATTTAATATCCTAAAGCTGTAACACTCTAATCTGAATTTATAACAACCTACCTTCAATAAAATACTAAAACTCTACTCCTTAAACAGCTCCACCCCCACGCTTTTCAGTTGTTGATGTCACAAAATTATATATTTATACACTGTATGCCAAAAAGTTAAACTAATAATACTTTTAAATGCATAGGTCTCTTAAATAACCTATGAAAGAAATGTAGAGTTACAAATCAAAGTTAAATATAAGTTTTCAAAGTATTAAAATACATATATATATATATTAGTCTCTTAAATCATGTAGAAAACACAAACTGCAGTTATGAACTGTTGCTATAATAATACTAGCTTTATAACTGCCCATTAGTTACATTTACTGAGGTCTTTACTTCTTCATCTGACTATGAGTACAGTCTAGTGTCCTTTCATTTCTTTCTTTCTTTTTTTTTTTTTTTTGTCTTTTGTCTTTTTCCGTGTCCGGCAACGGATCGCAACCCTCAGTGTTGCCCCCGTACCGGACCGGGGACCGGCAACGGGATTGCAACCCTCGGTGCCGCTCCTGCGCCTCGTTCAGCCAGTGAGCGGGAACCGGTCTGTATGTGGGATCCGAACCCTCGGGTGGGAGCGCCGCCGCGCTTCCCAAGCGGCGCACTATCCAGTGCACCACCGGGCCGGCCTATAGTGTCCTTTCATTTCAACTTGCAGGACTCCCTTGAGCATGCTTGTAGGACGGGTCATGTGGTAATGAACTCGCTCAGCCTTTTTTCTTTTTAACCTGGGGATGTCTTAATTTCTCACTCACTTTTGAAGGACAATATTGTCAGATATAGAATTCCTTGTTGACAGTTTTCTTCTCTTAACATTTTGAATATTATCAGCACACTGTCTTCTGGCCTTCAAAGTTTCTGGTGAGAAATCTGCTGATAATCGTTGCTCCCGCGCCTCGCTCAGCCAGTGAGCGGGAACCGGTCTGTATGTGGGAGCCGAACCCTCGGGTGGGAGCGCCGCCGCGCTTCCCAAGCGGCGCACTATCCAGTGCACCACCGGGCCGGCCTATAGTGTCCTTTCATTTCAACTTGCAGGACTCCCTTGAGCATGCTTGTAGGACGGGTCATGTGGTAATGAACTCGCTCAGCCTTTTTTCTTTTTAACCTGGGGATGTCTTAATTTCTCACTCACTTTTGAAGGACAATATTGTCAGATATAGAATTCCTTGTTGACAGTTTTCTTCTCTTAACATTTTGAATATTATCAGCACACTGTCTTCTGGCCTTCAAAGTTTCTGGTGAGAAATCTGCTGATAATCTTATTAACAATCCCTTATATGTGTTGAGTCACTTCTCTTACTGCTATCAAGATTCTCCTTCTCTGGCTGGCCGGTTAGCTCAGTTGGATAGAACATGGTGTTTTAACTCCAAGGTCAAGGGTTCAGGTTAGCTGCAAAAAAAAACCCCAAAAACAAAAAAAACCCAAAACCAAAGCCACTGCAAACAAACAAAAACCAATTTTCTTTTTCTCTTCAACTTTTGAAAGTTTCATTATGCATCTTGGTGTGTGTCTCTTTGAGTTCATCTTACTTGAAATTCACTGAGCTTCTTGAGTGTTTATATTCATGTCTTTGACCAGGTTTGGGGAGCTGTGGGCCATTATTTCTTCATTCTCTCTACCTTTTCACTCTTCTGGAACTCCCACAATGCTTATATGCCTGATTAATGATATCCCACAGGACCCTTAGATCTGTTCACTCTTCTTCAATCTTTTATATTTTTGTTCCTCAGACTTGATAATTTCAATTGTCCTATCTTCAAGTTCACTGATTCTTTTTACTGCCTGCTCAAATATGTCTTTGAATCCCTCTTGTGAATTTTTCATTACAGTTACTATATTTTTTAGCTTCGGAATTTCTTTTCAGTTTCTTTTGAGGTTTTTCCATCTCTTTACTGATATTTCTATTTTGGGCATGAATCATTTTCTTGACTTTCTCCACCATTTCCTTTAGTTCTTTGAACATCTTTAAAATAGTTGTTCTAAAGTCTTTGCCTAGTAGATCTGCCACGAGGTCTTTTTAGGGACAGTTTCTGTTGATTAATTTTTTTCCTTTGAATAGGCCATACTTTACCATTTCTTTGTATGCATTGTGATTTTTTGTTGAAAACTAGACATTTGAGTCTAATAATGTAGGAACACTGGTAATTGGACTCTTCTCCTTCCCCAGGTTTACTGTTTTTTGTTATTGTTTTGTTTGTTTTTGTTTTCTTTTTGGGGGGGGGGGGTTACTGCAGGCTATATGTGTACCAAGGACCAGCCTAAGGTATAAACTTAAGGTCCTCCCAGGTCTCTTCTGAGTCTGCCTTTCCCTGATCATAAATAGCAACTTTCTAATTTTCCAAAAGCAGTTGCTTTTGAATATCCTAGTCTTTAATGTCTGGCTCCCAAAAAGGGAAAAGAGAATAAAAGGGCAAAGAAAGGGTGCTGGCCCTTTAAGTCCCTTCAGTCACTTTAAATCCCTTAAAGTCACTTAGGCTGGAGGGTGGGGGAAGCTTGCAACATTTTTGTCAAAGGAGTGACAAAAATGGCTGCTGGCCTCTTTGTCTGCACCTCTGTGACCAGAAGCAAAAATCAGCAATAAGAGCAGGTTCCGATATTTGGAGGGCAGGGTGCTTTTTGGCCACCCTGGGTCCTACCAGTTGTGTGCAAGCTGCTCCTGGACCACGTGCACAGCTGCCTGCATGGGGCTAGGGGTGGGGGATGGGTAGCTGCTAACTTGCTGTATGTAAGCTGGAATTGACAAAAGTTACAAGCCTTCAATAGAGTTCCAATATAGTTACATCAGACAGATTCTGCCAGTGCAATTCCTGTCCAGGTGGGGAGAGAGATTCCTGGGCTTCCTACTATACCACCTAACCAGAATTCTCCTTGTTGTATACCCTTTTGTACACTAACTCATTTATCTCACAAGCCCTGTGAGGTAAATTCCACTATTACCACTTCTCAAATTACAACATGGAGGCTCTGAGAAAGTAACTTTCAAAGGTCGCAGAACTAGTAAGTGCAAAAGCAGTATGGTTCTAGTGCTCTGAAAGCACCACACTTCTAATGCCTCTGTATATGAACGGAGAAAGTAATTTGTAAAGCACTCGATTGTTTTGTTACTATTGCAAAAATATTTCTAATATATACAGTTTGGGTTTTTTTTTTTTCCCTTTTCAGTTCAGAAATGAAAAAAGTACAAATAGGTGAGGAGCAAATTAGAAACAAAAGAGATTGTCCAGTAATACTTGCCTGAGAAAATTTCCTATATTATAATTCTAAAGTGAAAATGATCATGCTAATAATAATCATTTCCAAAGTGGAAATTATCAAGACTAGGATCCTTAAGAATTCAGGCAGGTATATTCAATAATCACCCAATAATATTTACACTTTCTAAACAGAATTAAAAAATTAATGATTTTCTAAGCAACTTTGTGAAGTTTGTGGGTAGGGTTGGGAAAAAGAAAAGTGTATGTTTCTTGCTTTGAAAGATTCTGGAACCATCTTTTTATAATTGGCTTTTCTAAAAGTACCTTCAATGACCTGGATAGAGTAATTAAAAGTAAGGCCAAATCTGAAAGTAAGTATACAATTTTATATAATTTAAACTCTAGGTATCTTCAGTTATTAAGACAAATGAGAAATGTTAATAACTTACAGGCTGTAAGATCTAGATCAATGCCATGGAAAGTATTATCCAACTTAATGTACTTAAAATAAATAATGAAAATTAAAGCTGAAATAAGATATCATTACACTTTTGTAGAAAAATAAATCTTGTGGAATACTCATCAAAATATTCCAAACAATATTTAAAAGAAAATATTTTTTTATTTTATTTATTTATTTATTTTTTTGTCTTTTTCCGTGTCTGGCAACGGATCGCAACCCTCAGTGTTGCCCCCGTACCGGACCGGGGACCAGCAACGGGATTGCAACCCTCGGTGTTGCTCCCGCGCCTCGCTCAGCCAGTGAGCGGGAACCGGTCTGTATGTGGGATCCGAACCCTTGGGCGGGAGCGCCGCCGCACTCCCCAAGCGGCGCACTATCCAGTGCGCCACCGGGCCGGCCCCTTTAAAAGAAAATATTTTTTTATTTTATTTATTTATTTATTTTTTTGTCTTTTTCCGTGTCTGGCAACGGATCGCAACCCTCAGTGTTGCCCCCATACCGGACCGGGGACCAGCAACGGGATTGCAACCCTCGGTGTTGCTCCCGCGCCTCGCTCAGCCAGTGAGCGGGAACCGGTCTGTATGTGGGATCCGAACCCTTGGGCGGGAGCGCCGCCGCCCTTCCCAAGCGGCGCCCTATCCAGTGCGCCACCGGGCCGGCCCTATGCTATGTGTATTTTACCACAATTTTTTTTTTTAAAAAAAGCTTGAGGTAGACAAATATCTGTCCCTAGAGGAGGGGATGGGTTCAACTGAAGTCTTCGGTCTCCTTTTCTTCTTGGACTCTGTGTTAACTCTATGGCCTGCAGACAGAAAAT
>NW_007729052.1:106430-108691 GCF_000696425.1 Galeopterus variegatus | reverse complement strand
CCTGTCTAGTCCTTCGAATCCGAACCCTCGGACGGGAGCGCCGCCGCGCTTCCCAAGCGGCGCACTATCCAGTGCGCCACCGGGCCGGCCCCTTTAAAAGAAAATATTAGTCAAATGTTTACAACCTAAATGTGATTCAAAACAATGAATATTAAAACACTGTACGTTTGATTGTGACATGAGTCAGAAAACAAATCACACAACCAGAAGGACAAACAAATCACATATTCAAATGAGAAAGCATTATGCTCAAGTATCGCACCCCTTAGTAACCACTAAGTGACAACTGCCCTAAGATGTGGATCTACAGAAACACACGAATGCCTTTCATATAAATGGGGCCTCTAATACCCCTATGAAGCAGGAAAAAGACCAGTGTCTCATATAACGCCAAAAAGCTGTTCATGAGGAAACATCACTAATCAACACACAGAAGAAAAACATTTAATGGACTGGCTATAAAAACCCACCTTGAACAACAACAGAAAAACAAACCATGTCATTACCTGTTCCATGTTGTAGCCGTGCTTCTCTTTGGCAATGGCAATGTATTCATCCACTGAAAAACAAGATGAAAACCCAGTAAATACACTGAGAGATGGAGCACATGAATATGAATATGAATATATATATATGTATGTGTATGTGTGTATATATATATATACACCCACATATATGTATGTATTCATGTATATATAAACGTGTGTGTGTGTGTGTATTTTCATGGCAGTCCTTGTTTCAGGACTGCCATGTATAGACTAAAAATAAAAAATAGATATTACCAAAGCATTGTCATATAATATGGTCCCATTACAGATCTTACATCTATAAATCCCACAGAAAAATGTCTACATAAATATACCCACACATTAACAGCAGTTATCTCCAGATGGTAAAATTATCAGTCTTTTCTTTTAAAAACAGTAACAACAACAAAAACCCACCAAACAAAAAAACTTGATTCTACTTAAATTTTCTACAACAAATAAGAATTACTTTGGTACTTTGAAAAACAATCACTTAGCAGTAAAAACAAATATGAAATTGGGGTTTGGTTTTAGTTTCAGCTGAGGGTGAAGAACAAGAAAGATATATCTATGTAAAAAAAATCTAGTGTCCCACTGCCCTCCCCCCCATGCCCTCTACAACCAGACCAGGGAAGGAGCTGGCTCTGGGCCAGCACCCCCACCCTGCCCTATCCCACAGCCCCTCCTTTTTCCTTCCACTGTTCCACATCTTAGAATGTAAAATAGTAATAATAATAATTAATGACCCAATGCCTGGTATTCACTTTCAAATACTCCAATATAAGGTAGCAAGTGCTAGCTTTCAAGCACTAAGGAAATACCAAGGAAAATGGACTGACTCAACCTACAGAAGTTGCCACTCCTGAAGATAAAGGTTCTTCCTCCCCCAATTTTCTAGCTCTTCCAAGGTATACCAGAAAAATAATGAACTAGCTAGTCAACAGAACTGCCTTCTATTCATGTGCGATTTTCTTTCATGAATTATAGAAATAACACAAGCTCAAAAAAGAAAATCAAGCAGCACAGAATTGTATGAAATAAACAGTAAAATCCGAACTAGCTCCTATTATTATTCTCTCTTGCTCCCAAATCTCATTCTCCAGGTGTAAATAACCAAACTTAAAGAAAATAGGTTCCGAGTGGTACATGTGCCCAATGTTACACAGATAATAACTGGAAGAGACCTAATAAAAGTCAGATCTTCTAAATCCCAGTACGTTATTCAATTATACCACAACCACCCTTATAGCATACATTATACGAAGTTATACGAACATGATCCTTTTTTCTTTCTTTCTTTCTTTTTTTGTCCTTTTTGAGACCGGCCGCACCGCGCTCAGCCAGTGAGGGCTGTGAGCGCACTGGTCATCCCTATATAGGATCCAAACCCGCGGCACAGCGCTCCCAACGCCGCACCATCCCGATAGGCTCGGCCCTAGTCACACGATCTTTAAGCAAATAAATGCACAGGCTTAAACAGGGATGCAGGAGGCCCTGAAGTGGGATGCCACAGGAGGCCATTCTGCCCAGGGTTCTCAGGGCAGATGCAATCTGCTTAAGAGTCCATTCTGCTACATTAGTCACAGGCCCTATTAAGCCTGTCCCCATTGTCTCCAACCAGATTTAGCTCAAAATTACAAGGGAAACACAAGCATTCTTTAGATGCTACCTCATTTTCATCTGTGGTGTTTTGGGGTTTTTTAAAAATTATTATTATTATTTTTTTTTTTTTTT
>NW_007729052.1:102801-105844 GCF_000696425.1 Galeopterus variegatus | reverse complement strand
GTGAGCGGGAACCGGTCTGTGTGTGGGATCCGAACCCTCGGCGGGAGCGCCGCCATGCTTCACAAGCGGCGCACTATAGCAGTGCGCCACCGGGCCGGCCCTAAAAAATTATTATTGATTATACATATTCATGGCACAGGAGGTGACTGTCACCACCTGTGCCCAAGACACGGTGAGCAAATCAATGCTAACAGCATGCCCACCACCTCGAACTGCAATTATTTCCTGTGTCCCCCACCCAACCTCTCCCCAATACCCCTCTCTCTCCACTGACCCGTCCCCCTCCCCACTCTGACAACCCTAGGTCTGTTCTCTCCCTCTGCAAGTTCAACATGCCAATGTAGTCTTTTTTTCTTTCCTTCCTTCTTTCTCTCTTAGCTCCCACTTTTGAGTGAGGACATGTAGTATTTTTGCCTTTGTGCCAGGCTTATTTCACTTAATATAATTTTCTACAAACTCATCCACGTTGCTGCAAATGGAAGAATTTCATTCTTTTTTATGGCTGAGTAGTACTCCATGGTACATATATACCACATTTTCCTTATCCAGTCATCTGTCAATAGACATTTAGGTTGGTTCCATATCTTGGCTACTGTAAACAGAGCTGCAATGAACAAGGGAGTGCAAGTATCCCTTCGACATGATTTCTGTTCCTTTGGGTATGTACCCAGAAGTGAGATTGCTGGATCATATGGTAGATCTATCTGTAGTTGTCTGAGAAATCTCCATAATGTTTTCCATAGTGGCTGTGCTAATTTACAGTCCCACCAACAGTATAAAAGAGTTCCCTTTTCTCCAAATCCTCACCAGCATTTGTTATTTTGTCTTTTTAATAAAAACCAGTCTGACTGAGGTGACATGATATCTCGAAGTGGTTTTGATTTGCATTTCCCTGGTGATTAATGATGTTGAGCATTTTTTCAAGTACCTGTTGGCCATTTGTATGTCTTCCTTCGAATGGAACAGAATAGAGAACCCAGAAATCAATGCACAGACTTACAGCCAACTGATCTTTGACAAAGGCAACAAGAACATACATTGGGGAAAAGACTGCCTCTTCAATAAATGGTGCTAGGAAAAATGGACATCTGTATGCAGAAGAATGAAACTAGACCTGCACACCTCTCACCATACACCAAAATCAACTTAAAATGGATTAAAGGCATAAATATAAGATCTGAAACTATAAAACTACTTAAGGAAAACACAGGGGAAACACTTCAGGAAATAGGGCTGGGCAAAGACTTTATGAATAAGACCCCAAAGCACAAACAACAAAAGAAAAAAATAAATAAATGGGATTATATCAAACCAAAAAATCTTCTGCACAATCAATAGAGTGAAAAAACAATGTACAGAATGGGAGAAAATATCTGCAAACTATACATGTGACAAGGGATTAATTTCCAGAATATACAAACAACTACACAGTAAAAAAAAAATAACCCAATTAAAAAATGAGCAAAGGAGCTGAACAGACATTTGTTGAAGGATGTGTTTTTGTTTTTTAACATGAGAATTAACTGGTGGTAGTAACAGCAGAACAGACTAACACAGTGGATTCCAACTGCTGAAGCTGAGGTTGGATATAATACGTGCCATATTGCAAACAACAAGGTATTCTTACTAAGGCAGCCTTTAAAATCACACAACTTTCAGATTTCTATGGAGACCACCCTGGGGACTCAAACCTAAAGTAAAGAGAGAGCTGGCTGGTTAGCTGAGTTGGTTAGAGCATGGTACTGAAGCACCAAAGTCCAGGGTTCAACCCCTGTACTGGCCAGCTGCCAAAAAAATGAAATAAAATAAAGAGAAAAAGAACTCGGGCCGGCCCGGTGGTGCACTGCTACAGTGTGCCGCTTGGGAGTGCGGCGACGCTCCCGCCGAGGGTTCGGATCCCACATACAGACCGGTGGCTCACTGGCTGAGCGAGGTGTGGGCACAACACCGAGGGTTGCGATCCGTTGCCGGTCACGAAAAAAGACAAAAAGGAAAAAAAAAAAAAAAAGAACTCTATCACAGGTACTTAAATGAAGTCACTTGGTGTGTCTACCAGGTAGTCTGAAGGTTGTGGAGAAATAAATTGATGCACAGGGAGCCTTATAACCTGTAAAAGAATTGCCATCTGATACCCACTAGCACATATACAATTTTTTATTCTTTTAATTGTTCCCAATGTCCAACATAGGATAGACAAACATCTGCTGAATGAATGCCAGGGGTGCTGTGATACATACAATGTCACCCTAAAAGGTTTTCTGTCCAGCAAGGTAAAAGGCAGTACCTATTAGGTATGGGGTAAGAAAGACTCAGGTCCAGTCCTGGCTATGTCTCTTAATAAAATGAGCTCATACAGCAATGCCTGGCACACAGTAAGCACTGTATTTAGTGACTGTGTTACCTTTAGCAACTTCCTTGATCTTCCCAGGAATTAGCTCTCACTAGTAAAGCTGGGTTATTACTTAGCTGAGTAAACTAAGCCATAGTAGGCACTCCTTCTCTCTCTTCCTCCTCATGGAATGTTGTGGACTAGTGTTCACTCAGAATGTAGCCATCTGCACAAACAATGCTGTTGACAGGCCTTCTTTCTTTCCTGCCTTCCCACTCTATAAAATCCTCAGATCTTGTTTTCTTCAATAATCAGAGGGACATAAACACCTACCATAGTTTTGAGAATCCGAGTGCCATTCCCTTCCTATTACCCACCCTACTCTTTTACAGAGTACACCAGTAGCTGCTGGTGGGGCAGTGGTGAAAATGAAAAGTGTGCATTTTTCAAAACCTCCCACGTGGTTTCTTTAAGCAAAGCAAAAATAAACTTTCAAGCTAAGAAAATAAAATCCGCTCCAACTGTCCTCATAAAAAACAAAGGATGGGCCGGCCCGGTGGCGCACTGGATAGTGCGCCGCTTGGGAAGTGCGGCGGCGCTCCCGCCCGAGGGTTCGGATCCCACATACAGACCGGTTCCCGCTCACTGGCTGAGCGAGGCGCGGGAGCAACACCGAGGGTTGCGATCCCGTTGCCGGTCCCCGGTCCGGTATGG
>NW_007729052.1:81854-102504 GCF_000696425.1 Galeopterus variegatus | reverse complement strand
TCCGTTGCCGGACACGGAAAAAAAAAAAAAAAAAAAAAAAAAAAAAAAAAACAAAGGATGATCAGATGCTTAAGGTAGATGGATAAAAGATGAAACAGAAAGAGGAGCAAGATTAATACAAGCTACCTGAGACAAACTACTCTAAAACAAAGAAAACAGGGATCCTTGGAACTTTTCCAATACTTTTGATCTCTGTAGCAGCGATACTAATCTAGATTCTGTCCCTAAAAGATTAAAGGTTAACTAGAGTTAATCCTAATCTGAGAGTACGGAGCCACTGTGGGCAGAGAATCACTAGCTGAAGTAAACTGTGATCATGATGATGAGCAAAGTCCTTGCAGCTTAAGGAAATGCCAGGACACTTACAGGGCCTGGGCATTTGTACCCACCAGCCCTCCCCCACGCACACGGTCAGTACCAGGGAGTCCTCTACATGCGAGAAGAAGTGTGACTGCCATATGCAGCTTAGTTGATATTCCAATCTGTCAGTCAGAAGCAGAAGAATCAGTCACTAAGTTAACTGTACTCTCCTCTAAAAACAATTCTGTTACTGCATAATGTGTTATTTTTTAAAACTTGAAAATTCCAGGGCTGGCTGGTTGGTTATTTCAGCTGGTTAGAGCTCGGTGCTGATAACACCAAGGTCAAGGGTTTGGATCTCCATATTGGCCAGCTGCAAAACAACAAAAACCTTAAAAATTCCCACTGAAATAACCAAGGAGAATGGTCTAATCTTAAATTATGTCAGATAAAGATATGCATCACTCCAACTCCATAAGTACACCCAGCCTGTACAAACCAATGGTTTTTTTTTTTTTTGAAGAGACAAGAACTAACCATTATGAAAAGCATAGGTAAATTTTCTTTTGTTTCATTTTGTTTTTTTTTGGTTAACATCACTTAAAAGTAGAGCGTGAGATCTTCATTCATCAAGAAAATTTATAAAATTCTTAAAGCCTAGTCAAACATTTACTGAACTACACTTAATACTTACAGAGTGGTTATTTCAGCTGGTTAGAGCTCGGTGCTGATAACACCAAGGTCAAGGGTTTGGATCTCCGTATTGGCCAGCTGCAAAACAACAAAAACCTTAAAAATTCCCTCTGAAATAACCAAGGAGAATGGTCTAATCTTAAATTATGTCAGATAAAGATATGCATCACTCCAACTCCATAAGTACACCCAGCCTGTACAAACCAATGGTTTTTTTTTTTTTTTTTTTTTAAGAAAAAAAAACCCCCCTTTTTGGAAAATAAGGGAAAATTTTTTTTTTTTTTTTTTTTTTGAAGAGACAAGAACTCACCATTATGGAAAGCATAGGTAAATTTTCTTTTGTTTCATTTTGTTTTTTTTGGTTAACATCACTTAAAAGTAGAGCGTGAGATCCTCATTCATCAAGAAAATTTATAAAATTCTTAAAGCCTAGTCAAACATTTACTGAACTACACTTAATACTTACAGAGCACTGTATTAAGAACTTGCTGGCTGAACCCATTTCCTCAGCTAACAGAATAGGATATCCTGTTCTAATCCTTCGCAAAGTATTAGGGGAGTCAAAATAAACAAATGTAAAGTATTATTAAAAATTAATTCCTTCATAAACATTTGTGAGATTCAACAAGAGGCAGGGGTGCAGTTTGCCACCACAGAATTGGCTTAGCAAGAGAAATCAAATACAGTTCTTTTAACTCTATGAAAGCTGTTATCCAATTCAGTAGTTCCCCATCTTCACTGATCAGAATCATCTGATAAACTTCCTTAAAATAAGGGCTCTTGGGTTCCACCCTGTTTTGTATATGTATGCGTGTATACATGTATATGTTTATGGTATGCATATATATATATATATATATCTCACAAATATATAGGTATACTTTATGCATATAAGAGGGCACTTGGGCCGGCCAGTGGCTCACTGGGAGAGTGTGGTGCTGATAACACCAAGGCCACGGGTTTGGATCCCTGTGTAGGGATGGCCGGTTAGCTCACTTGGGAGAGCGTGGTGCTGACAACACCAAGTCAAGGGTTAAGATCCCCTTACTAGTCATCTTTAAAAAAAAAAAAAAAAAAGTTCATGGAAAGACAGAATTCAAAGATAATACGAATCTTTCCATGAACTTTTTGAAGTATCCTTGTATATAGTTTTCTTTAAAAAAAAAAAAAAATGCATAGAGGAAAACACACATATACCTAGGTCAATTTTCACAAAATGAATACACCCAGCTCAAGAAAAGAACCAACTGCACTCTAGATGTTCAATAGCTTGTTTTTATAATGCTCTCATGTGATTATCATGGGTCATTTTGACAACTACTGAATTAGAGCACAGTATTAATGAGTAAAGGGCATGGGTTTGAAAACATTCCCAACTTTAATATGATAAAAACCATCTCAACAAGCACAAAATTTTTAAGTTTTGGTAATGAAAAGATTATGAACCTATCAGAATCACAGAAACAAAAAGAAATGTGCTTTTTGTGTTACTACGACATAAATTGAGGTTTTTTTAATTCATCAATTTCAATCACGCACACAAAAAACTTCCTGTCAGTGATCCAAGAGGCTCTTTTAAAAATTACTGATTTGGGGGCTGGCCAGCTGGCTCAGTTGGTTAGAGCACAGTGTTGATAACACCAAGGTCAAGAGTTCAGATCCCCATACTGGTCAGCTGCCAAGAAAAAAAGAAAAAATTACTGATTTCTTTTCTTTTCTTTTTTTTATGAAAGATGACTGGTAAGGGGATCTTAACCCTTGACTTGGTGTTGTCAGCACCACGCTCTCACAAGTGAGCCACAGGCCTGCCGGCCCTAAAAATTACTGATTTCAAGCCCACCTCCTGCTGAGGGGTGTGGCAAAGGGAGGAAGGGCGTGGTCAAGTGATCAGAAGAAGGATTTCAAAGTCTGCAAACCCTAGTAACTCCTTGTAGCTTGTATACAAATTTGTCCTTTAACACTGCTTCTTCCAGCATACTTATACATAACAGTCGTTCCCTCAGTACCTCACTACAAACCATCTAGATCAATCTACGGACAGGGGAGGAAGGCTCCTAAATGAGATTCAAATGACGGGGGAAACACAGAGGGAGGCTCTGCCACAACATGCTTTGGGACAGGCCACTTCCCCTCCATGGGCCCTGGGTTCTTAGCTCTGAAGACGAGGCTAAATCTCACAGTGACATATGGGAAGTATGAGGGACACGTGTCTTCAAAGGAGGCAGGTTTTTCCACTGTTAAGTGCTACCATTCACAATACCTGAATCTTGTGGGGTTTTTCTTCATCCAGTAAAGAAGCCCTCAATAAGCGCTACTATAGAAACAAAAGCTTTCAAAGTATGTTGCAGCAGAGTGATATTTTATAGTAAACTAACAAGTTTTACATTGAACTATTCTCCACTGATTCAACAAATCTTTCAGGCCTACTGTGTGCGCAGTGTTGCTTCTATAGCCATGATTAAAACAGATAATATCTGGACTTATGGAACTCACAAGTCTGGCTGGAGAGAGAAATAATGACACAAATAACTCATTCCAATTGTCATAAGTGCCAGAGAAAAAGAACTATGAATGCATTTAACTGGGAAACCTGATCTGCAGAATCAAGGAGGACTTTCTTTTCTACTGAGAAAGGACATTATAAATTCCTGATTACTCATGTGTTATTTATAGTAGGAAAAAATAAAGTCTAAATTTTCAAGAATGGGACATGGTTAAACTAATTAAGCTACAAGACAGGATATTATTCAGGATCAAAACAGTTTAATTTTTAATCACAGGAAAATTAAAGTAGAAAAACTACATACAGTACAATACAATTTACGCTTAAAATCAGAGTGCACACAGCATTTAGAAAAGAATTAAACTTTAAGAGTGTTTATATCCACATGGTGGAAATAAAGGAATTATAGACTACTTTTAATAATAAAAACAAGCTTACACGTATATACGTAATTTTTTCCTGAACCACTTGAGAGTAAGTTTCACGTATTCAGTTTGGTCTACCTGGAGACACCATCAGGGAAAAAAAACAACAAAAAAAAAACATATCCAGCATATGTTTTCTAAGAGTAGGTATATTCTCTGACTAAACACAGAACATTAAATTAAAAACTGAAACACTACTTTCATGTGCATCTGTATTCCAATCTGGAATTGGAATTGACCCCAAAATGTGCTTTATATCTGCTGAAGAATTTTAAAGTAAATCCCAGTTAATACATGTCATCCCTACATAAATAATTTAAAATGTGGGCATATTTTTTATAATCAGAGTGCCATTATCACACCTAACAAAAATAGCAAGACACCTTGGTATGAGAAACAATGCTGTACTCACTAGACTGTCTAAAATGTAGAAGTCCAGCAATAGCAAGTATTGGAGAGGACGCTGAGCAAATAAATTTTGCATTTTACTGGTAGCAATGTAAACCAGTTTGACTACTTTGGAAAATAATTTGGCACTGATCTTTCAGATCTGAGCATCTACATTCCAGACAGGCATCAAGAAATAGGTCAAAGAATGCTCCCAGTAGTAGTATTTGTAAAAGTCAAAACTGGAATCAAATGTTCACTGTCTGAAGAAAACAAAATTTTTTAAAGTTTAAAAGGATGAAGATAAGACATATTAATATGATTTAAAGGGTGAAGTAGTTCTTTGTTTAATGGAAGGCTTCCACTACAGTTTCTAAATTCAGCTCATTCAGTCCTATGTCTGTTCTAGTAAGTTTTGCCCATTTTAGCTAACTCTAGAACACTTAAAAGAGAATAAGGATGATAAAAATAATTTTCACACACTCAAAAACCTCATTTTAATCACAAACTTCAACCTCTTCTATAGCCACATATTTATAAAAAGCTGAAATCCAGGCCAATGTAGACTGATCCCATCCGTACTCCTGGCTCACACTGCAGTCAAAGAACTAACAGGCACGAATTTTAAGAACACTTCTCCTTCACAACTCACAATGAATTTATAATTTACCCAGGCAGTTTCCCACTACACTGTAAGTTACACTTGGGCAGGGACTTGTCAGATTGTTCATATATTCCCCCAGTGCCTACAGTGTTTGGTACATAGATAGTCACTCAAATAATTACTGAATAAATAAATGGCCACCACAAGATGAGTGGCAAAGAAGAAAATGTTACAGGATTCCAGATAACCTAAACTGCAGAGCAAATAGCTGAAAGCCTGTATTTGCAAATCTCTAAACAGAAGAATCTCCACACACCCACCAACTTCTCATTCACTCAACAAGTATTTACTGTACACCTACCACATGCCAAGAGGGGATTAAAAGAGAATTAAATATTCCAAGTCCCTGCACTCAGTTTTACCACATAGTGGAGAGAGACATAAAATAAATAATACTATGTCAGGGGATGATAAGTGGAATGAAGGATATAAAGCTAGATGAGATGGTGAGTGGTTCCTATTTTATAAGTGTGGTCAGATAAGGCTCTCTGACACAGTGACACTTAAGCAATAACCAGAAGGAACTGAGAGAGGGAGCCATGTGGACATCTGAGGGAAGAGTATTCTAGATGAAGGGAAGGAAGAAGGCCCTAAGGAGGATATTTTGAATGAGTTCAAGATGGCAGAAGTAGGGTCAGACTATGTACAGCCTTGCTGCAACTGCCTTTCAGTTTAAATTTACAGTGAACTGGAAAACCACTGGGATGTTCTGAAAAGAGACTCCTGACATTTACTATATATCTACATGAAAGTTTATAATAACAAATATATAAACACAAACATATATATCTCATACACAATATAGCCTTGAAAATAAGCACTGAAATGAAATGTCCTAATGCAGAAACAACTTTTGCATATGTTGCAGGTATAAAGAGGGTTCCCGTTTCAATAATGCTAAAACTTATCTAAAAATCCCTAATTTAACCTTGCCTTTTGATATAAGTTTAAATTCTATACATCTAGCATGTCATGTGTTTTTTCAGTTAATAGCCAGCTTTAAAAAAAAAGTCAGACTGTCTTTGGGACAGCTAATAATTTCTGTCTTTGTCTATTTTCACACAGAGAAGAGATCCATGCTTCTGTACCAGTTTTTCCTCATTTTTACAAAATAAAAAAACAAAATGCAGTCAAACACCTAAATAACTGCACAAGCACTTACTACACATAATTTATAAAACTCATAGTGCATAAGCGAGCAAGACTATAGCCCAAAGTTACCTTGCTAAAATTCTACACCCAAGGCAACAGCAGCCCACTCAGGAAAATCTGCTCCTTCAGGCAACTACCAACAGTCGGCATGACTGTACATGGGCTTCCCCTCTAGCTACAATTCGCCTTTTAAAATAAGCCCAACCTTGAAAAAACAAAAAAAATCAAACAACAAAAAGTTATCCTCAGACTATTTCCTTTCCGAACCTATGCTTTTCCCTAAGACTCCCAAGGCCGTGGTTTTACATTATATTTAACCACACTTGCTTTGGTAAACATTTTTATGTCACGAAAGTCAGTAAAAAGGACCAGACTGAGCCTAATATCTGGTCTAGCTCTATATATACATTCCAAGAAGAGAAGACTACCTGGTTTTTTGTTTTTTCTTTAAAAAAAAAAAATAAATAACTTTTTGAGATTTCTTATTCTTACTCTGCCCACTTGGTTTTGCTAATCTTCAACCACTTATGAAGTCCAAATCTTGTGTGGGTCGACATGCAAGCATAGGGACAAGAGGTATATGTAAAAAGTACACTGTACAGTACAGCAGCATCCCCAAGAAAAGATGAGGTGATGTCCTAAAGCCATTAAGTGCAAGGTGGGCACCTGCAGTGCAGACCAAATGGGATAAGGAGGGAGTCCTCAAGGGAAGGCAGCCTGGAATGAGGTAAGGGGTATGACCAGAGGTGGGTGTGGAATCCATGCAGAGGGCAGGTGCATAGTATCACAATGGGGACTAGGGAGAAATGACATATATCACAGAAACATAGTGCCTCGTAAGTATGTTCAGTAGAAATGTGTGGAATAAATGAAGGAACAGCACTTATACTGAATACTATTTAATAGTTTTTACAGGCATGTTAAAGGCTACCTGGACCACCCACCTAGCCCCACAATCCTATGGTCTCCATCTCCTTTGAGACAATTCAGATGCTCCTGACACTGCTGATCTAACTTTCTGACCTCCATCACATTTCCCTTTAGCAGCACTGGCCTGGTGAAGAGCAACAACTTCTCTCACCTGGAACTGCATCAACACACACTGCCTCTAGTCCCTACTCTTCTCTGAACGAAAAGGCTGTCAGGAACTTTCTTATAGAAATCATACCACTTCTAGCTAAAAATTCTTCAAGGGATCCTCATCCTTTAAGAAGCCTGCCTTTCCAGTTTCACCACTTCTCACTTCCCAAGGACAACATTTGTCATAGCCAGGCATGTCAGTGAGAAGTAAAGGACTAGATTTCCTCCCACACCTTCGTGGCTTTGCAAATGCAAATGCTGCCATTTCTTCTGTCTAGAGTGCACTTGTGCCCCTTGTCCAGCGGACTTCTAGTCACGCTTTGACATTTGACTCAAACGTCAAGCATCTCCAACGCTTTCCTTGTTTCTACCTAGGAAAAGCTAGCACCTTCTGCTGAGTCCCACAGGGAACATCACAACACTGAATAGTATATAGGAGATGTTTGATGCTATGATAACGGGAAGAGTCAAATGTCCTCAAATGTTGCAATCAGTGGACATTTTTTCAGTTTCTCTTGTCTGCCACCCTCCAGATTCCACCACATAATGGCAGATTGTTTTTACTTCCTTCAGTCCTTTGCCCCTAAATCTCGTCATTATTTCATCAAGTAATTTTCCATGATCATTTAATATAATACTATTTAAACTCTATTGTTCTCATCTATGCTGCTGGAAATTGTTCACATTTCCTCTACATGAAATGTGTCTCTTCGAGGCACGTTTTCTAGGCATACCCCATAGGTAGTACCTACCATTAAATGAGTTTTACTTAGACACAGCCCAAACCAACTAGTGTAATATTAGTATTTAATGTTTTAAGTATTTAATTATAGTTTATTAAATAAAGCAGCAAATGAAGGCAGATAGGGGTAGTAAATACATTCTGGAGACCGGAGATCTAGCCCAAACTTGGCTACTAACTAGCTGGGGGAATCCTTAAACATTTGACTTAACTTCTCTAGACCTCAGTTTTTGCTTTTAAAAAAGAACATTTAGACTAGAGAAAATACATATAAATTACTTGCTCACATGTTCACTTTCCCCTTCCATTAGAATACAAGTTTCCCGAATCCCTCACTACTAGCACACTATCAGGCACACAAGCTGTTCAATAAAAATGTGAATGGAAATCAGTTCTCACAAAAAACCCTCAAATTCAATCCAACCCCAATTGAGATATTATTGGAAAGAACTTGGTAACACAAGTCTAAGATTGACCTAAAAAAATAAATACATGAGTCAAGAACACTGAAAGGAATGAAAATAATACTAAAGAAGGAAAAAACAGAACAATGAAACAAAATCAGGAGTGCCAACACAGACCAAAGTACATATATACAAACACAAGTGAAGAAAAATAAATTCAATAATTCCAGAAAGAATAAGGAGGGGAAGACAGAAGAAAACGTACGCGTGCGTGTGTGTGCGTGTGTCTGCGTGTACACACATACAGTCTTTTTTGGGAGGCCAGGGAGTACTTTTTCAGCATGACAGTACACAAGATAAACTGTGGTACATCTACACAATGGTATACTATTCAGTACTAAAAAGAAATGAACGATCATGCCATGCAAAGACATGGAGGAACCTTAAATACATACTAAGTGAAAGAAGCCAATATGAAAAGGCTACATACTATATGATTCCAACTGTATGACATTCTGGAATAGGCAAAACTAGGGAGACAGTAAGACCAGTGGTTGCCAGGGGTTAGGAGGGAGAGAGGGATGAACAGGCAGAGCAAAGGATTTTTAGGGTAGTGAAATTATTCTGTATGATACTACAATTAATGGTGCACATGTAATTATACATTTGTCAAAACCCTTAGAACATCCAACACAAGAATGAACCCTCATGTAAGCCATGGGCTTTGAATGATAAAGTGTCAATGAAGGTTCATCAATGGTAACAAACATATCCTCTGATGGACTCAGGTGCAGGATGTTCAGGATGCTGAAGGATGTTGACAGTGGGGAGGCTGTGGGTATCTGGCAGCAGAGGTATATGGGTACTCTCTGTAATTTCTGCTCAATTTGGCTGTGAACCTAAAACTGCTCTTAAAAATAAAGTCTATTCTTCGGGCTCCTGAATCGGATTGGTGGGGGTCCAAGGGCCTCAGACACAGACACACACAGGGCCTCAGACACAGACACACACAGACACACACACCCCTCCCGCCCCGGCTGACATCTGCAAGGGCCTCAGACACACACACACACACACACACACACACACACACACACACACACACCTCTCCCTCCCCGGCTGACATCTGCATCCAGCCCAGCGATGACCACCAGGCAGCCACCAGAAGGCCCCTGAGCTCCCCTGGCAGAATGAGCAGGGTGCCATGGGCCTTGACCATGACCCCACTTCTTCCTCCTCTTCCCATTTTATCCCCCTCCCCTGCTCCCTCCCAACTGCTCCACAACATCATAGAATATAAAGAAAATAATAATAAATTTTTTTTAAAAAAGAGCAGATTTTAAGGGGAAATAAAAATAAAGTGCTATTTTCATGCAAATATAATTATGATTGTTCCATAAGTACATACTGAGTATAAGAAAAATAATAAAATAAAATATAGTTTGGTTAAAAAAAGGAAAGAAGAAATGATATATTTGCCCCTTAACCTAGGAATTCCGTTTCTAGAGATTTATACTAAATAAATAAGAGTGTTCACTATGGCTTTTTTAAAGAGAGAGAAAAAAAGAACTGAAAGATTATGAATATTCATCAATAGGTAATTTTGTTTAAAATAAAGATTAAACTATGGTACATTCATAGTTGTTACAGTAAAAAATGAGGTAACTATAGATGTACTGAGATGGAACAAAGTCCCATATATATTTTTAAGAGAAAATGATACAGCTCATATGTTGTGACAAAATTTACACATTTATTAATATGCATAAAAACATTAGGAAAAGCATATACATTGTAAATAATGGCTATGGAAGGACTTTCACAATCTATATTATATATTATGTACTGTTTAAATTTTCTACAATAGCATTTATTTTTATAACCACGAAATTTTTAAAACTTTTAGTAACCCTAAGAGGCAGAGCTCTAAACAGCCACTTTGTACAAGGAAAAAGCCAGGAATCTACAGAAATCTTTACACATAATTACTGGATATCTACTAGAAATGTATACATGTCCTAAATCTTCTATTTCTACCTAAAGTCAGAATCAATGTTGGACAACTAAGACTTCCACATTCTTTCAAAATAAAGAAAGGCAAGTAGAAAATACTTCTTTTTTGCCTATATATTGGGGAGGAGGAGAGTTGAAGGAAAAATGATAGATGACAAAGAGAAAATTTTTGTATACTTGTTTGCATTAACACTAGAATTACAAGAAAGGCAAGTAGAAAATACTTCTTTTTTGCCTATATATTGGGGAGGAGGAGAGTTGAAGGGAAAATGATAGATGACAAAGAGAAAATTTTTGTATACTTGTTTGCATTAACACTAGAATTACATTTTTTTTTTCTTTTTGGCAGTTGGCTGGTAAGGGGATCCCTACCCTTGACCTTGGTGTCATCAGCACCATGCTCTAACCAAGTGAGCTAACCAGCCAGCCCTATTACATTTTAAGTCTTATGTAGGACTAGACTAGTAGTCAAGGACTATGATTCCCAGAGCTCCACAAATGGTAACCTACTCAGAGGAACGTAACTCACACCAAAGAACCACACTATGTTCACATTCTCTTACTTGAATTGTGAAGCAAATTCTCTACAACCCACAATTCCATTCCTAGGAATACAACTTAAGAAAATACTGAAAACAAAACAAAGCTCTATGATTCAGTCTTTCACTGTAGGCTTCTTCTACAATAGCAACAAATTAGGAAAAATACCTTAATTTTCAAAAGAGGAACAGTTAAATACACTGATATATCCATATCATGTAATACTGCACAGTTAACTAAAATATTTACAAGGGGTTTTAACAACATGGGAAATGCTTAGGTCAATGCTCACAAAGACAACAGACAGACACACACACCATATCATTGTCTCACTTATATAAATATGCACAGGAAGAAAGATTAGAAGATATACCCCAAAATGGTTAACAGTTATCTCTAGGTGATGAAATAATGGGTGAGTTCTCTCTTTTTACTTTTCTGTGACTTCTGAACCTTCAGCAATATATAAATGTTACTTTTAGACTGGTTTTTAAAATTTTAACTTTTAAACAATACAGGCAGGGCTTACAGTAAAACTGCAATCTATTTTAGGCAACCCCGCCCTTTTAAAACTTATTAACTTTCCATATTCTTTTCTTTTCTTCTAGGTCTTGGAAAAATAAGATAATATTAAAATTAAACTCTGACTCCAAAGACTCCAATAGGTAATACAATAAGCAAAAGATACTAATACAATATAAACTATCTGTGTCAGTTTCACAACCATCTTTGAACTATGGAATGCCATCTATACAATGGGTACAAAAACTTCAACTTGGATTGTGAAGACTGAATAATATGGGAGGATGGATAAAGGCTCAGCATAAAGGCTCAACAAATGCTCACTATTCTTAATATTCATACAATGTAAGATGTGACCAACTGAAATATATCCAGAAAGGCAACAGAAAATGAAAAAAGACCCAAAAAACCACCTGAAACAACAGGCAGGTTTAACTTGGGCTCAGACAGTAAAGGAGATAGGATTGACTGTATATCTAAGACTCAGATGGAAGAAGACTTATTTAGCAGAGTTGGAGGAAAAAAAGCTTTACAAATTACAGAGAGGCAGATTTTCAGTCTCAGTGAGAAAGAACAACATGTTCAGAAATGGAATAGACTGCTTTGGTAAGTCAGTGCAAGTGCTCAAAGGGGAAAAAAAATCAAGAAATACTTAAAAAGGTCTTTCTGACCATGGTAAAGGCATCAGAAATGCCAATAATTTTTCTCTGCTATTCTGTTCTCCATTATAAACTCAAAACAGCAGCCTGCTGAAGGTAAAATTAAGATACTCTTTTTAAAAAAATCAGATTGGACAGAGAAGAGTATTTTATATTGCTAAATTTAAAATTTCTAAGAGTAGTTAAGGGAGCTGGCCAGTTAACTCAGTTGACTAGGGCACAGTGTTATAACACCAAGGTCAAGGGTTTAGATCCCCAGACCAACCAGCAGGCCCCCCCCAAAAAAAGAAAAAAAAAGAATAGTTGGATTTCCCATGCTCCATAGAGGATACTATACAAAAAAAGGGATCCTTCTGGGTCAAAATTAAACATGTTTCTTTATCATATAAGCTCTTAGCACCTTCAATATGCTAATACAGGTTTTGAACATTCAAGAGGATACAGAGTATGCATCATCTCTCTGATTCAGCCTCTTAACACCTATTTCAGTACTGCGAAATACAATTTGGGAAATCCTGACCGAAGCCTAAGAATTCCACCAGCCTTTACTCAGAATTTAACAGATTTCTTATGTCTTAAAGCAATGATTATTGACCTATTTTTGTCAAAAACCTCTTTGAGAATCCAACGTCCTTTTCTCCAGAGAGTGCACATTATACCAAAAACTTTGCATGTGATTACCTAGTTAACAAACTCCCATAAATGCCATCCATGGACTACCCCCAAATGAAAAATTCTCAAAAGGGGGATTTAGTTTGCCTTCCCTCTTTTAAGTTATGAAGAAAATAAAAACTTGAAAATGGTGAAGACATGATAATATATCAGATATAAAATTAACCTTCATGGTATTATTTGAGAAAGGATAGAAAATATAATTAATATTATTAATGGCCATAGCACCCCTACCCCCACAAAAGAAAATCCAGTGTAGCTCAGAATATTTACCCTAATAAAATTTTAAACACTGTCAAATAGTCAATTCAAATGTTTTACTTTCAGCTAGGCTGAAGTCTTACATTATAAGGCCTATTTCCAATAACATACGTTTGCCCTTTGTAATCCATCTAATTAATTAAAACTTGTTCAACTCTTTGTCTTTATTAATCTATAAATTCCCACCTGAGGGAGTTATACACTGCTTATTATTTTCTTTCCACTCTGAGTCTTTTCTCCTAGTTACTTCAGTATTAGCTTATAGCACTTTGAAAAACATTGAAGATTATGAAACCACAGGTTAGGAATCTTTAAATTACTATGACAGGCCACAGTGAAGAAATACTTTCAAACTCTTCAAGTTACCTATTCAAAAATGTAAAATATATGTAGAGACTTTTAGCTACAAATGTGCCTTTAAAACCTTACACTAAATTAGAAAGGTGGAAAATAAAGGTGCTGTAGAACTTACATTTTGCCTCTGACAGATTCTGATTAGGTGACCAGACCAACATGCCAAGATTGTCTCGTTCTTGACTGCGTCTTGCTAGTTTGGCTTGGTGGAAAGAAAAAAGAAAATTCTTATTATAATTTAACAGATTTAACAAGCAATAAAGTCTTTAAACCTCAGAACATGATGACATTATCCAACCTTCACCTAAACCCGCCCCAATGGAACCCCCACACACAGCGTAGGAAACTTAAGGACGGGAGGAGGGGGCACTAAGAATTCTGCTGAAACATTTCTACTTCCAAGTCCCTTCCTACTTTAATTTATTTTACATGCAAGTATTATTGCCATCTGTTAGGTGAGGAAACAAAATCATTTGGCAAACAGGAGGCATAGCCAGGAACGAACTCAGGCAGAGAGGCCACTGTAACCAAGGGTTTGAGCACTATGCTATGCTACGCTGCTCTGCTTTCAGACATGAGCATCCAAAAAGGAAGACACATGCGGCAAACTGCTCAAAGATTCTTTTAAAATGTGATATGTGCTTTGAACACTCTACCCTTCTCTGCTAGAGTAACTTTTTTGTTTTTTCCTTTTTGTCTTTTTTCGTGACCGGCAACGGATCACAACCCTCAGTGTCGCGCCCGTACCGGACCGGGACTGGCCACGGGATCGCAACCCTGTGAGTGGCCGGTCTGTATGTGGGATCTGAACCCTCAGCGGGAGCGCTGCTGCACTCCCAAGCGGCGCACTGTAGCAGTGCGCCACCGGGCCAGCCCCTAGAGTAACTTTTTAATGACTTGTCAATAGTAATCCAAAGATTCTTTTAACAGCTTTATTAAAAAATAACCATTAAAAAATTTTAACCTGAAAGGAAACTTCTGAAGTGTATTCAAATTCCTCAAATCTGCGATTCAAAATAGGCCAAAAGGTTTACAACCACCAGGTGTTGAGGTGACATGCAGAAATGGATTAACTGCAAGCAATAGTCATACATTACAATAGACATTTTTTTTTTTTTTGTCTTTTTGTCTTTTTTCCGTGTCCGGCAACGGATCGCAACCCTCAGTGTTGCCCCGGTCCCCCGCACCGGACCGGGGACTGGCGATGGGATCGCAAGCCTCGGCGTTGCTCCCGCGCCTCGCTCACGCAACGCGCCTCGCTCAGCCAGTGAGCGGGAGCCGGTCTGTACGTGGGATCCGAACCCTCGGACGGGAGCGCTGCCGCGCTTCCCAAGCGGTGCACTATCCAGTGCGCCACCGGGCCGGCCCCTACAATAGACATTTAAAACGTTATCTTGAAAAGGTAACGAAAGACTCAAGAGACAAGAGGTTCAGACCGGGGACCGGCAACGGGATTGCAACCCTCAGTGTTGCTCCCGCGCCTCGCTCAGCCAGTGAGCAGGAGCCGGTCTGTATGTGGGATCCGAACCCTCGGACGGGAGCGCTGCCGCGCTTCCCAAGCGGTGCACTATCCAGTGCGCCACCGGGCCGGCCCCTACAATAGACATTTAAAACGTTATCTTGAAAAGGTAACGAAAGACTCAAGAGACAAGAGGTTCACTAACCATGTCTTTATACTGGTTAGGCCCAAACTCATTCATTCTAAAGGCTATTTTGGCTTTCTTTTTTCTTTTTTTTCCTTTAAAAAAACTCTTCTGAAAATATGATGAAAGTTATAAGCCCCACTCTCCAGAAAAAAATGCACCAAAATACATACATTTGTTTGTATGTACACACACACACACACACACACACTATAAACAAAACTTTAGGAAATTCATAAAATCTGGCTTAAGAATTCCTCTTTTAATGAAAGTGCCATATTTCTTTTTTCTTTTCTTTTTTTTTTGTCTTTTTCCGTGTCCGGCAATGGATTGCAACCCTCAGTGTCGCCCCCGTACCGGACCGCCACCGGCAACGGGATCGCAGCCCTCGGTGTTGCTCCCGCGCCTCGCTCAGCCAGTGAGCGGGAACCTGTCCGTATGTGGGATCCGAACCCTCGGCGGGAGCACCGCCACACTTCCCAAGCAGCGCACTATAGCAGTGCGCCACCGGGCTGGCCCGAAAGTGCCATATTTCTAATCTTAAAATTTTTTCTATCAATGTGTTCTAGTTTTCACAAAAAAAAATAAATTTCTACACTTTTGTTAAAACCTGGAGGGAAGTTACTTTAAAGAAAAATGATGGAATAGTGGGAGGGAAAGACCCAAAATGTGAACACCATGAATTAGGCAAGATTAAAAGCTGAATTTATTTGATAGGTGGAAACAGGGTGTAAAGCATGAAGAAAAAGGAATATGCCCCCCCCACAAAAAAATATATGAGGGTGACTAGCTTTGAGTATATCTTTTTATATAGTTCTAACTTTTAGAAATATGTTAATCCTGGGCCGGCCCGGTGGCGCACTGCTGTAGTGCGCCGATTGGGAAGTGTGGTGGCGCTCCCGCCGAGGGTTCGGATCCCGCGTACAGACCGGCCGCTCACTGGCTGAGCGAGGGGCGGGAGCAACACCGAGGGTTGCGATCCCGTGGCCAGTCCCGGTCCGGTACGGGCGCGACACTGAGGGCTGCGATCCATTGCCGGTCATGAAAAAAGACAAAAAGGAAAAAAAAAAAAAAAAGAAAAGAAATATGTTAATCCTACATACAATCTAAAAATAAAACTTAGTCAACAATGGTGTGTGCAGAGACCCCAAATGGAATCCAAAGACAAATGTTCTGCTGTATTTCCAATAAAAACCAAAAGTCAAAACAGAAATGAAAGGCATCCACACTAGAAAGGTCGAGTTAAAACTTTCTTTATTCAGACACCATATTCGTCTGTACAGAAAGTCTACAGAACCTACAAAATGCTACTAAGAATAAATGAGTTTGGCAAGGATGCAGAAAACAAGATTAACAGTAGAAAAATCAACTATTTCTATATACCAGCACTAATAGTCAAAATAGAAATTAAAAATTATCAATTAAAATAGCACCAAGTCTGAAATACTTAGGAATAAATCTGGTAAAATGTGTACACTGAATACTAGAAAACGCTGCTGAAAGAAACTAAACAAGATCTAAGTAAATGGAGAGACATACCATGTATATAGATCAAAGGACTCAATATTATTAAGATAGCATTCTCCCCAAACTGCTCTTTGATTGGGATTCAGTGCAATCCCAATCAAAATCCTGGGCTGGCTGGTTAGTGCAACAGGTTCAAGTAGTGTGTTACAACATCAAGGTCAAGGGTTCAGAGCCCCATACTGGCGAGCTGCCAAAAAAAAAAAAAAAATCCCAGTATGCTCTCTTGGAATAATTGACAGACATTCTAAAATTCATAAAGGAATGTGAAGCGCCTAAAACAGCCAAAACAATTTTGAAAAAGAACAAAGTTGGAGGAAGATTCAGTAATTCAGAAAGTGTGGTACTGTCATAAAGACAGAAATAAATGGAATAGAATAGAGTCCAAAAATAGAACCACAAATATAATAGGGTCAATCAATTTTTCCATAAAGGTGCAAAGGAAAATGAAACAGAAAAATAATCTTTTCAATAAACGATACAGGAACAAAAGGAATATCATATGAAAAAAAAAAAAACAAAGAACAAATTAACTTGGATCCTTAACTTGAAATTAACTCAAAATGGATGACAGAAATAAATGTTCTGTCAAAAAGCAAAAATTATAAAACTTCCAGAAAACATGAGAAAATTTTTTTGACCTTGGGCTAGAAAAGGAGATCTTAGATACAACACCAAAAGGACCATCCACAAAAAAAAAAATTCAAAGCAAAACTTCTGCTCTCTTCGCAACAGAGGTGCAAAAGCAACTTAATGGAGAAAGGGTACTCTTTTGTATTTACAACAATTGTGCCTCTATATGCAAAACAAGTGAACCTCAATCTATACCTCACACCTTGAAATATTAATTCAAAATGAATGTTATATATAAACATAAAACCTAAAACTACAAAACTTAGAAAAACACACGAAAAAATTTTCATAAACTTGGTTTAGGAAAAGAGTTCTTAGATATGACACCAAAAGCATAATCCATGAAAGAAAAAAAATGGTAAATTGTGATTAATCCAAAATTTAAAAATTTTGCTCTGCAAAAGACACTGCTGAGATATACTGCAGAATGTGAGACAACATGTGCAAATTGCACATTCAAAAGTCTTTTGTCCAGAATCCATAAAAAACTTCCAAACTCAAAATAAGAAAATAGCCCAATTTTTTAAAAAAGGCCAAAAGATTTGAACAGTCACTTCACCAAAGTAGGTATACAGATGGCATATCACATTAAAAGATGGTCAACTGCACTGGCTATTAAGGAAAAGTAAATTAAAGCCATGATGAGAAACAACTATATACCTACCATGTCTAAAATAACAGACAGACAATGCCAAGTATTGAGAAAAATGAAGAATAACTGAAACTCTCACACACTGCTGGTGTGAATGCAAAACGATAAGGTAAGAGAGTGTGGTGCTGATAACACCAAGGCCATAGGTTCGGATCCCCACATAGGGATAGCTCGTTAGCTCATTTGGGAGAGCGTGGTGCTGACAACACCATGTCAAGGGTTAAGATCCTCTTACTGGTCATCTACTTTATTTAAAAAAAAAAAAAAAAGATAAGGTAAATGAATAAACAAACTGGTTCATCCACACACTGGAATAGTACACAACAACAAAAATAAAGGAACCATTGATACATGCAACAACATGGATTATTTCCAAAGCATTACACTGGATGAAAGAAGACAGTGTCAAAAGGTTACTTACTGTCCATTTATATGACATTCTGAAAAAGGCAAAAACTATTGGGATATAGAATGGATCAAAGGTTTCCAGGGGAAAAAAAAAAAAAGGGCCGAGCCAGTGGCGCACTCGGGAGAGTGCAGCACTGGGAGCGCTGAGCAGCGCTCCCGCCACGGGTTCGGATCCTATACAGGGATGACCCGTGCGCTCACAGCGCTCACTGGCTGAGTGTGGTGTGGCTAGTCTCAAAAAGGACAAAAAAAAAAAAAAAAAAAGGTTTTCAGGGGATAGGAGTGGGAGGAGAGTTAAGAAAAGTATGAGGTAGAGTGGCCTTGTCCTCCATCCTTCTCTTCTGCTTGTGCTGACACTACCCCAGTCTTGTCAGCGTCTGGCCCATTATCTCTTTGTGACCAGACACCTCTCCTTCAATTAAGTGGCAGAGTTCTGATGGACAGACATTTGAAGTTGATGTGGAAAATGCCAAACAATGACTGACTATCAAGACCATGCTGGAAGATTTGGGAATGGATGATGAAGATGACCCAGTTCTCTGACCAAATGTTAATGCAGTAGTATTTTAAAAGGTCATTCAGTAGTGCACCCACCATGGATGACCCTCCTCCTCCTCCTGAGGATGATGAGAACAAAGAAAAATGAACAGATGATATCCTTGTGTAGGACCAAGATTTCCTGAAAGTTGACCAAGGGACGCTTTTTTGCACTTATTCTGGCTGCAAACTACTCACACATACGTTTGCTTGATGTTACACGTAACACTGTTGCCAATATGATCAAGGGGGAAACTCCTGAGGAGATCCGCGAGACCTTCAGTATCAAAAATGATGAAGAGGAAGCTCAGGTACTCAAAGAGAACCAGTGGTGCAATGTTGTGCCTGACACTGTAACACTATGAGGACTGTTCCAAATACTAGTTGCACTGCTGTTTATCACTTACTATCAAACGGTGGACGAGTACAAGATTCCAAACTTGTGGCTGAGTTTCTTCTAGTATGATTGAAAGTTTCTTTTTTCTTAGCTCTGAATAAAATTGATCTGCAGGTTCTCTATATAAAGTAGCATTTGGGGCTTTCCCTCTTTTTGTAGTGATTTCTGCCTAGTTTATTGTCCAGTTAATTTTAGTAACCTTTTAAAAGCTGGCATTGCAAATAAAACTACTTGCGAAAAGTTTTCTGAAACAAAATTAATAAAATATTACCTTTATTCATGGGTTGAAAACTGGAAAAAGGCAACCTGAAGCAAATGTTCTGAGTGGGGTCATTAGGATGTCTTCCAGCCTCCTAGAGTTAAGAAGTACCACTGATATTGATTAGCCTGTATGTAGCAGGACTGCCTTAACTGGGTCTGAGGACTTGTTTTATTTTTAATCCTCTCAGCTCTGAATATGTCGCCTAGAAACACAGTTACTACCTAGTTTGTGAGGGGTTTTTTTCCGCAGGGGTTGGGTAATATAACTAGACAGTTTGTTAGTTTTTCAATTAAAAAAGACACATAACCCACGTGGTATGTCATTTTTTTATAATTGGTTCAAACATGCGGGAAACTAGTCACATTACTTGCAGGTAGAAAATAATTTAATCTTTAACATTAAAATATATGGCAAAACCCAGAAAAAAATCCATCATAAAATGCAAGATACCTTCAAAAAAAGTAAGTTATATGGTACATGTTTAAAAAAAAAATATGAAGTAGTTTTTTGAGGAGATGGAACTGTTCTGTATCCCAATTGTGGTGATGGTTACATATAAATTTATTATCACTCAGAGATATTTCCACAAAAATGTCAATTTTGCTACATGTAAACTGAAAAATATAAACACAATGAAACAACACAATGCCATTAATTTATGGACATAGACTGAGTCTAGAGAAGGTGCTAACCCCGAGGCTGCTGTCTGTCTAAAGCTGATGACCAGGTGTTAAAGTCCT
The DNA here is from genome assembly GCF_000696425.1 of Galeopterus variegatus. Taxonomy (NCBI): domain Eukaryota; kingdom Metazoa; phylum Chordata; class Mammalia; order Dermoptera; family Cynocephalidae; genus Galeopterus; species Galeopterus variegatus. The sequence continues at coordinate 82,337 of NW_007729052.1, read as the reverse complement.
TGAAAAATAAACCCAAACCTACCTGGATTAGAATTACAAGTAAACTGAAATTACCCACTGCCATCAAGGAGCATAGGAAAGGGATTCACAATGCTAGTGGAAATGTGCAGTTGTTACCGCTACTGTAGAGGAATCTGGCAGTGTATAATATAGTTGAAGTACAAATACCCTGCACCTCAGGAATTACATTTCTAGACATAATTGTACAGGCAATAGCAAAGTCTTTCAAACTCCTGGTCAGACCTACTGAAAATAATTTATTGGGTCCTAATCAGCATTTAAAAAAAAAGAATAAGGATGGAAAACCTCAACATATGGTTTCACTAAGTGTTATGTATAAACTATTGCTGGAGATTCTTTAAAGTCTGAAAGTTCCTTCTCTAGTGACTCTTTAAGATATACGTATGTAGGGCCGGCCCGTGGCTCACTCGGTAGAGTGCGGTGCTGATAACACCAAGGACGCGGGTTCGGATCCTATATAGG
>NW_007729052.1:76430-81525 GCF_000696425.1 Galeopterus variegatus | reverse complement strand
TTTTAAAAAAAAAAAAAAAAAAAAAAAAAGATATACGTATGTATAAAACATACATACATATATATATACATATATATATACACACATATAAGATATACATGAATAGTGTGTTGCTTAGCTTTATGTATCAACTTGGCTAAACTACAGTTATTTAATCAAACACTAATATAGGTGTTTCTGTGAAGCTTATTCAGTAAATATAATTAATTAATTAACATCTGTAATCGGTTGATTATAAATAAAGGACATTGCCCTCAATAATGTATGGGCCCTTTCCAGTTTACTGAGGGTCTTATAAGCAAAAAATTGAGATTTTCCAGAAGAAATTAAGACTGAAGGCTCAACGCCTGCCTGCTTTACACATTTCAGACTTGTTTGGCCCCTACAATCATACAGACCAATTCACTGAGGGTTGCGATCCATTGCCGGACACGAAAAAAGACAAAAAAAAAGGAAAAAAAAAATCTCTAAATATATATGCGTAGATATGCACTCATATTCATATTCTGACTAATATGAATAGTTACTACAGAATTGCTTATGGTACTGAAATACAGGAAAATCTTAAATTCCATCAACAGGGATTAGATGACCTGTGGTAAGTGAATTCAAAGGAATTAAATATAGAAAATAAAATTAATCGGATATACAGATATCAATTGTTTTGATTACAAAAAGTTAAAGGATCTGTATAATATAATGTAAATATTAAAATATAAAATTGACACTATATGTTATGGGGGTACAAATATTTAAAGAATAAGATGGGCACAATAGATATATTTTAAAAACCAGGGTAACAGCCATTCTAAGAGTGAGAGATCTTGCTCTGTAATGTCTTTAATGTTTCTCTGCTCTTTGCAAATCTGGGTGGTAGGTGGACACATTATTTTTGTGTATTTTTATGTTTGTACAATTTCAAAACATTTTCTTAAAGTATTAAAAAGAAAGCTCTCACTGTATGATTTGATGTTACCCTAATACTGTGTCTGTGTCCGAATTTAAAATCATCTTGTCCCATGCTAAGGAAAATACTCTTCTAGAATATCTCCTGTTCTGCCCTGAAACCCTGAGTTAGTTATTTCTCATTCTTTAATGCCATATTTTATTTGTCAATTGTTTGGGAGCAGAGCAGCAACTTACATTTACATCTCACCTCCTCACCAGCACTGTATGAGGGTTCCAGTTTCCCCACATTCTCACATTCTCATTTCCCTGATGAGTAATGATGTTGAGTATACTGGATACATTTACTGGCCGTTTGTATATCTTTCCTTAGAGAAATGTCCATTCAGATCATTTGCCCATTTTTAGCCAAACTATTTGTCTATAATGGTGGGAATGTAAAATGACGTAGTTCCTCAAAAGGTTAAACATAAAGTTACCATACAACCCAGAAATTCCAATCCTAGCCCAAGGGAAATGAAAACATGTGTCCACACAAAAAAGTGTACACAAATGTTCATAGCAGCATTATTCATAACAGCCAAAAGGTAAAAACAACCTAAATGTCCATCCACTGATGATTACATAAACAAAAATGTAGTAGTATATCCCTATGATGGAATATTTTATTGTCATAAAAAGGAAGTACAGTTGTCCTTGGTATCCATGTGGGATGGGTTCCAAGACAACCCAAAGATACCAAAATCTGTGATGCTCAAGTCCCAGATATAAAATGGTGTAGTATCTACATATAACCTATGTACATACTCCCATATACACTTTAAATCATCTCTAGGTTACTTATAATACCTAATACAATGTAAATGCTATGTAATTACTTGTTATACTGTATGGCTTAGAGAATAATGACAAGGAAAAACTAGTCTATACATGTCAGTACAGATGCAATTTTTTTTCCAAATATTTTTGATCCCCGGTTGGCTGAATCCATGGATGTTGAAACCATGGATACAGATACAAACACAGTACTAACACATGGTCAATAAGGATGAAACTTGACACATGCCAAGTGAAGGCAGTCTCACACTGTCTCACGCACCACCCCACAACATCTCTCTCATACAAACCCCACAACATACTGCACAATTCCATTTATATGAAATGTCCAACAACCCTATAAAGAGAGAAAGTAGATTAGGGCTGCCAGGGGCTGTGGGGTATTTGGGAGAAATGAGGAGTCACTGCTAATAGGTAAGGGATGATAGGAGTGTTCTAAAATTGATTTGCAGTGATGGTTGCACAACTGTAAATTTACTGAAAACCACTGAATTGCACATTTTATGTAAGTGAATTGTATATTTTGTGAATTATATCTCAATAAAACTTATAAAAAAGTGGGAATACTTGTTTTGTTTTTAGCATATGCATTTTTATGAATAAATTAATTAAAAAGCAAATGAAACTGTAGGTAAGACAAACCATGCTATAAATGTAAATAGTAAGTGATTCATAGGAAAGAAGTGGGTCACTGCATTGGGAGGAAGAAATGGAATTTGGCCCCATATATTTCCCCGCTGTTTGGGCTTTCACCATAAGAATACGGTCAATTAGTAATTGTGCAATTAAGCTTTCTTTTAATGAAAAATATGTTCAGGAAACAACTAAAACTGTGAAGAAGCATTTCATAATGCTTTTTATCTCTTATGTTGACCTTTTCCCAAAACAGGAGAACTTGCACAGATTACTTAACAAAAAGTAAACAATACATCTTCAGAATTTAAGAACTCTTGAGTTCTGACAGGGACATCACACTACTTAGTTTCACTGAATTTTATCATACTCATGCAATTTTATAATGTAATTATAGTGAGGTAAATTACCACAGACTCGCTGCCTTAAAAAACTAACGGAATAAGCAAGCAACTTTTAAAACCTGTAATTATATTGGGCTGGCCCGGTGGCGCACTGGAGAGTGCGCTGCTTGGGAGCGCAGCGGCGCTCCCGCCAAGGGTTCGCTGGCCCGGTGGCGCACTGGAGAGTGCGCTGCTTGGGAGCGCAGCGGCGCTCCCGCCAAGGGTTCGGATCCCATGTGAAGACCGGTTCCCGCTCAGAGCGCAGTGCGGGCGCAACACCGAGGGTTGCGATCCCGTTACCGGTCAGTAAAAAAAAAAAAGACAAAAAAAAAAAAAAAAGGAAAAATAAATAAATAAATAAACCTGTAATTATAAACCAAGACTATCCTTTTTACTTTCTTAGAAGAGGGGAAAAAAAGCTAACTTTTCCTAGAGGATTAGGCTCTCAGATTGCCACAATAAAATCAATCGTAATGAACTCATATTCAAAGGTGACAAATAAACCACTATAAATGAGAGTTTGCAGATAATGAACTTTAGAAATTGTAATTAACAAATATAGAATTATAAATACATAAAATATTTAAGGAAATAGAAGCTGAAATCACAAAAATGAGTAAGCAACAAGACAGCATCAAGAATTATCAGAGAAGCTTGAAAAATAACCAGTTAGTATTTTTTTAAAAGGAAAAATATAATCAAACAAAAACCCTCAATGAATAAATTAAGCAGGAGATTAGATGCAGGCAAAGAGCTATAAAGAAGGCAATGAAAATCAGAAATTAATAAAAGAGAAAACAAAAATATAGAGGGGATTAACAGAGCTGAAGTCAGTCCCTTGAAAAAATAATGAAATAGATAATCCGCAGAATTTGATAAAGAAAAATAAGATATAAATAATTTTAGAAATGAAAAAGATATAACTTCAGGTTTATTAGAAATTAACAATAAAATATTTTAAGTAATATTATGTCAAAATGTGAGAATTTAGGCAAAAGGACTGGGTTTATATCAGATTACATATGCATTTCATGCTTTCTCTTGTAGTTGTAGTAGTAGTAGTAGTAGTAGTAGTAGTGCATCAGGCATTGCTCAAACACTTCACATGCATCAACTCATTCAATCCTCATGGCAAAAACAGACAAGTACTACCAACCCCATCGTATATATGAACAGAAAGGCACAGAAAAGTGAAATAATTTGCATAAAGACACATTGTGGCTCCATAAGCAAGGTCCACTGCACACTGCTCATGGTGGGGTGTTTGTGGGTGCCTGTGTGGAAGGAAGAGATTTTACATGGCATTGAAAAACAAGAAACTGGCTGAAAAGGAGAGACACATTGCCAGTGGCCACTCCATGGCCATTAGAACCACCTGTTTATGTTCCCCTACTCTCTAAGGACCCTCTCCCCCTACCCTGGAAAGCACTCTTTGTTTTAAGTTTGTGGAATGGAGGCAGGCAGGGGTTGTTCTGCCACTCAAGAGTCCACACTGCCCTCGATGATTTGCGTCAGAACAGAAAGGGGAAGACAAGAAAAGGAATGGCTAGATGGATAAACATAGAGCAAGGGGCAGAGAGAATAATCACACAGACTGAAATGGTCTGTCACTTCCTTCCAAATATGCTTTTCTTGCCATTGATAACTATTTAGGATAATCTTGTCATTTTAAAACGTGCTCACAATGATAGCTTTTAGCAACACACATCTTGTTTTCCACAATCCTAATTCTTCTTGAAACATCTTAATTTTACCAGAAGTTTAATGATGAAGTACAAAAACAGCAGGAACAGCATAATGTGGAGGGGATTAACAAAGCTGAAACTGGTCCCTCAAAAAACAAAACAAAACAAAACAATAAATTAGACTTATCTCTGCAAAATCTGATAAAGAAAAATAAAAGATATAAATAATTTTAGGAATAAAAAACAACTATAACTGCAGATTCATGAGAAATTAAAGACAGAATATTATAAAAAATATTATGCCAAAATTTGAGAGTTGATTTAAAAGGATTGTGCTTATATTAGATTATATATGCTATGGATCAAATGCTACCTTCTTGCTTAAGTTCCCGACAAGAAAACAGAAGTCGAACATTACAAACCTATACAGAGAGCTATAAGGTCATTGTGTCCACACTAACATTACCTTGTTTTCATAGAATCAAAGCATCTTAATTTTGAGTTAGCTCTCATAAACAGAATGGCTGTTTCGTTTACTTTAAAAGTTAAATTCTGGGCCGGCCCGGTGGCGCATTGTTTTAATTAGATGGATGAGACTAGTTTGATTAGTTTAATTAGATGATGAGACTAGTTTGATTAGTTTAATTAGAT
>NW_007729052.1:59777-76420 GCF_000696425.1 Galeopterus variegatus | reverse complement strand
AAAAAAAAAAAAAAAAAAAAAAAAAAAAAAAAGATATACGTATGTATAAAACATACATACATATATATATACATATATATATACACACATATAAGATATACATGAATAGTGTGTTGCTTAGCTTTATGTATCAACTTGGCTAAACTACAGTTATTTAATCAAACACTAATATAGGTGTTTCTGTGAAGCTTATTCAGTAAATATAATTAATTAATTAACATCTGTAATCGGTTGATTATAAATAAAGGACATTGCCCTCAATAATGTATGGGCCCTTTCCAGTTTACTGAGGGTCTTATAAGCAAAAAATTGAGATTTTCCAGAAGAAATTAAGACTGAAGGCTCAACGCCTGCCTGCTTTACACATTTCAGACTTGTTTGGCCCCTACAATCATACAGACCAATTCTTTTTCTTTTTTTTTTTTTGTCTTTTTTCCGTGTCCGGCAACGGATCGCAACCCTCAGTGTTGCCCCCGTACCGGACCGGGGACCGGCGACGGGATCGCAAGCCTCGGCGTTGCTCCCGCGCCTCGCTCAGCCAGTGAGCGGGAACCGGTCTGTACGTGGGATCCGAACCCTCGGTGGGGGCGCCGCTGTGCTCCCAAGCAGCGCACTGTAGCAGTGCGCCACCGGGCCGGCCCCTAGAGATTTTTTTTTAAAAAAAGAATTGGTCTGGGGCCGGCCCGGTGGCGCACTGCTACAGTGCGCTGCTTGGGAGCACAGCGGCGCCCCCACCGAGGGTTCGGATCCCACATACAGACCGGTTCCCGCTCACTGGCTGAGCGAGGCGCGGGAGCAACGCCGAGGCTTGCGATCCCGTCGCCGGTCCCCGGTCCGGTACGGGGGCAACACTGAGGGTTGCGATCCGTTGCCGGACACGGAAAAAAGACAAAAAAAAAGGAAAAAAAAAATCTCTAGGGGCCGGCCCGGTGGCGCACTGCTACAGTGCGCTGCTTGGGAGCACAGCGGCGCCCCCACCGAGGGTTCGGATCCCACATACAGACCGGTTCCCGCTCACTGGCTGAGCGAGGCGCGGGAGCAACGCCGAGGCTTGCGATCCCGTCGCCGGTCCCCGGTCCGGTACGGGGGCAACACTGAGGGTTGCGATCCGTTGCCGGACACGGAAAAAAGACAAAAAAAAAGGAAAAAAAAAATCTCTAGGGGCCGGCCCGGTGGCGCACTGCTACAGTGCGCTGCTTGGGAGCACAGCGGCGCCCCCACCGAGGGTTCGGATCCCACATACAGACCGGTTCCCGCTCACTGGCTGAGCGAGGCGCGGGAGCAACGCCGAGGCTTGCGATCCCGTCGCCGGTCCCCGGTCCGGTACGGGGGCAACACTGAGGGTTGCGATCCATTGCCGGACACGAAAAAAGACAAAAAAAAAGGAAAAAAAAAATCTCTAAATATATATGCGTAGATATGCACTCATATTCATATTCTGACTAATATGAATAGTTACTACAGAATTGCTTATGGTACTGAAATACAGGAAAATCTTAAATTCCATCAACAGGGATTAGATGACCTGTGGTAAGTGAATTCAAAGGAATTAAATATAGAAAATAAAATTAATCGGATATACAGATATCAATTGTTTTGATTACAAAAAGTTAAAGGATCTGTATAATATAATGTAAATATTAAAATATAAAATTGACACTATATGTTATGGGGGTACAAATATTTAAAGAATAAGATGGGCACAATAGATATATTTTAAAAACCAGGGTAACAGCCATTCTAAGAGTGAGAGATCTTGCTCTGTAATGTCTTTAATGTTTCTCTGCTCTTTGCAAATCTGGGTGGTAGGTGGACACATTATTTTTGTGTATTTTTATGTTTGTACAATTTCAAAACATTTTCTTAAAGTATTAAAAAGAAAGCTCTCACTGTATGATTTGATGTTACCTAATACTGTGTCTGTGTCCGAATTTAAAATCATCTTGTCCCATGCTAAGGAAAATACTCTTCTAGAATATCTCCTGTTCTGCCCTGAAACCCTGAGTTAGTTATTTCTCATTCTTTAATGCCATATTTTATTTGTCAATTGTTTGGGAGCAGAGCAGCAACTTACATTTACATCTCACCTCCTCACCAGCACTGTATGAGGGTTCCAGTTTCCCCACATTCTCACATTCTCATTTCCCTGATGAGTAATGATGTTGAGTATACTGGATACGTTTACTGGCCGTTTGTATATCTTTCCTTAGAGAAATGTCCATTCAGATCATTTGCCCATTTTTAGCCAAACTATTTGTCTATAATGGTGGGAATGTAAAATGACGTAGTTCCTCAAAAGGTTAAACATAAAGTTACCATACAACCCAGAAATTCCAATCCTAGCCCAAGGGAAATGAAAACATGTGTCCACACAAAAAAGTGTACACAAATGTTCATAGCAGCATTATTCATAACAGCCAAAAGGTAAAAACAACCTAAATGTCCATCCACTGATGATTACATAAACAAAAATGTAGTAGTATATCCCTATGATGGAATATTTTATTGTCATAAAAAGGAAGTACAGTTGTCCTTGGTATCCATGTGGGATGGGTTCCAAGACAACCCAAAGATACCAAAATCTGTGATGCTCAAGTCCCAGATATAAAATGGTGTAGTATCTACATATAACCTATGTACATACTCCCATATACACTTTAAATCATCTCTAGGTTACTTATAATACCTAATACAATGTAAATGCTATGTAATTACTTGTTATACTGTATGGCTTAGAGAATAATGACAAGGAAAAACTAGTCTATACATGTCAGTACAGATGCAATTTTTTTTCCAAATATTTTTGATCCCCGGTTGGCTGAATCCATGGATGTTGAAACCATGGATACAGATACAAACACAGTACTAACACATGGTCAATAAGGATGAAACTTGACACATGCCAAGTGAAGGCAGTCTCACACTGTCTCACGCACCACCCCACAACATCTCTCTCATACAAACCCCACAACATACTGCACAATTCCATTTATATGAAATGTCCAACAACCCTATAAAGAGAGAAAGTAGATTAGGGCTGCCAGGGGCTGTGGGGTATTTGGGAGAAATGAGGAGTCACTGCTAATAGGTAAGGGATGATAGGAGTGTTCTAAAATTGATTTGCAGTGATGGTTGCACAACTGTAAATTTACTGAAAACCACTGAATTGCACATTTTATGTAAGTGAATTGTATATTTTGTGAATTATATCTCAATAAAACTTATAAAAAAGTGGGAATACTTGTTTTGTTTTTAGCATATGCATTTTTATGAATAAATTAATTAAAAAGCAAATGAAACTGTAGGTAAGACAAACCATGCTATAAATGTAAATAGTAAGTGATTCATAGGAAAGAAGTGGGTCACTGCATTGGGAGGAAGAAATGGAATTTGGCCCCATATATTTCCCCGCTGTTTGGGCTTTCACCATAAGAATACGGTCAATTAGTAATTGTGCAATTAAGCTTTCTTTTAATGAAAAATATGTTCAGGAAACAACTAAAACTGTGAAGAAGCATTTCATAATGCTTTTTATCTCTTATGTTGACCTTTTCCCAAAACAGGAGAACTTGCACAGATTACTTAACAAAAAGTAAACAATACATCTTCAGAATTTAAGAACTCTTGAGTTCTGACAGGGACATCACACTACTTAGTTTCACTGAATTTTATCATACTCATGCAATTTTATAATGTAATTATAGTGAGGTAAATTACCACAGACTCGCTGCCTTAAAAAACTAACGGAATAAGCAAGCAACTTTTAAAACCTGTAATTATATTGGGCTGGCCCGGTGGCGCACTGGAGAGTGCGCTGCTTGGGAGCGCAGCGGCGCTCCCGCCAAGGGTTCGGATCCCATGTGAAGACCGGTTCCCGCTCAGAGCGCAGTGTGGGCGCAACACCGAGGGTTGCGATCCCGTTACCGGTCAGTAAAAAAAAAAAAGACAAAAAAAAAAAAAAAAGGAAAAATAAATAAATAAATAAACCTGTAATTATAAACCAAGACTATCCTTTTTACTTTCTTAGAAGAGGGGAAAAAAAGCTAACTTTTCCTAGAGGATTAGGCTCTCAGATTGCCACAATAAAATCAATCGTAATGAACTCATATTCAAAGGTGACAAATAAACCACTATAAATGAGAGTTTGCAGATAATGAACTTTAGAAATTGTAATTAACAAATATAGAATTATAAATACATAAAATATTTAAGGAAATAGAAGCTGAAATCACAAAAATGAGTAAGCAACAAGACAGCATCAAGAATTATCAGAGAAGCTTGAAAAATAACCAGTTAGTATTTTTTTAAAAGGAAAAATATAATCAAACAAAAACCCTCAATGAATAAATTAAGCAGGAGATTAGATGCAGGCAAAGAGCTATAAAGAAGGCAATGAAAATCAGAAATTAATAAAAGAGAAAACAAAAATATAGAGGGGATTAACAGAGCTGAAGTCAGTCCCTTGAAAAAATAATGAAATAGATAATCCGCAGAATTTGATAAAGAAAAATAAGATATAAATAATTTTAGAAATGAAAAAGATATAACTTCAGGTTTATTAGAAATTAACAATAAAATATTTTAAGTAATATTATGTCAAAATGTGAGAATTTAGGCAAAAGGACTGGGTTTATATCAGATTACATATGCATTTCATGCTTTCTCTTGTAGTTGTAGTAGTAGTAGTAGTAGTAGTAGTAGTGCATCAGGCATTGCTCAAACACTTCACATGCATCAACTCATTCAATCCTCATGGCAAAAACAGACAAGTACTACCAACCCCATCGTATATATGAACAGAAAGGCACAGAAAAGTGAAATAATTTGCATAAAGACACATTGTGGCTCCATAAGCAAGGTCCACTGCACACTGCTCATGGTGGGGTGTTTGTGGGTGCCTGTGTGGAAGGAAGAGATTTTACATGGCATTGAAAAACAAGAAACTGGCTGAAAAGGAGAGACACATTGCCAGTGGCCACTCCATGGCCATTAGAACCACCTGTTTATGTTCCCCTACTCTCTAAGGACCCTCTCCCCCTACCCTGGAAAGCACTCTTTGTTTTAAGTTTGTGGAATGGAGGCAGGCAGGGGTTGTTCTGCCACTCAAGAGTCCACACTGCCCTCGATGATTTGCGTCAGAACAGAAAGGGGAAGACAAGAAAAGGAATGGCTAGATGGATAAACATAGAGCAAGGGGCAGAGAGAATAATCACACAGACTGAAATGGTCTGTCACTTCCTTCCAAATATGCTTTTCTTGCCATTGATAACTATTTAGGATAATCTTGTCATTTTAAAACGTGCTCACAATGATAGCTTTTAGCAACACACATCTTGTTTTCCACAATCCTAATTCTTCTTGAAACATCTTAATTTTACCAGAAGTTTAATGATGAAGTACAAAAACAGCAGGAACAGCATAATGTGGAGGGGATTAACAAAGCTGAAACTGGTCCCTCAAAAAACAAAACAAAACAAAACAATAAATTAGACTTATCTCTGCAAAATCTGATAAAGAAAAATAAAAGATATAAATAATTTTAGGAATAAAAAACAACTATAACTGCAGATTCATGAGAAATTAAAGACAGAATATTATAAAAAATATTATGCCAAAATTTGAGAGTTGATTTAAAAGGATTGTGCTTATATTAGATTATATATGCTATGGATCAAATGCTACCTTCTTGCTTAAGTTCCCGACAAGAAAACAGAAGTCGAACATTACAAACCTATACAGAGAGCTATAAGGTCATTGTGTCCACACTAACATTACCTTGTTTTCATAGAATCAAAGCATCTTAATTTTGAGTTAGCTCTCATAAACAGAATGGCTGTTTCGTTTACTTTAAAAGTTAAATTCTGGGCCGGCCCGGTGGCGCATTGGAGAGTGCGCCGCTTGAGAGTGCGGCGGCGCTCCCGCCGAGGGTTCGGATCCCATGTGGAGACCGGTTCCCGCTCACTGGCTGAGCGCAGTGTGGGCGCGACACCGAGGGTTGCGATCCTGTTGCCAGTCCCCGGTATGGGCGTGACACCGAGGGTTGCGATCCCGTTACCGGTCAGTAAAAAAGACAAAAAGGAAAAAAAAAAAAAAGTTAAATTCTATCTCCTTGTAGCTGTTGCTTTCATACTCTAATACCTACATGAAAAGGCCACATGGAATTCCAAATATAGAACAGGACAGATTACTCATCAAGAAAGTAATATAAGAATACTTTTAAAAATGAGTAAATTCTTATTCCTAAAAATATATCAACTGGCCACCCATACTTTCACTATATCCTGAAATCTAAGCATCCATAAATTTAACTTGAAGAGTTTCTCTAGGTTAGGAACAAAAAAACCATTTTGTGACTCCAAAAGTTCTGGCTTCAGACTTTTGGCATTCAGAAAGATGTAAGTGAATGTGAACAGCAAGAGCACGTATTATTACCTATTGTTATAACTAACACATGTATCTTATATGTATGCACCACGCACTGTGTACTTTTACATGCATTAGCTCATTTTGATCATCATAATAACCCTATCAGGTAGGTACTGAAGTAACTTGACCAACATCACACCTATGAGCAGTGGAGCGTAGAGTCAAATCTGAGGAGAGTAGTAGATTTTACAGCCAGTGGTGTTAACCATTATACACATGGCCTAGGTTTTAGAGACATCATAAATATCAAACATATAAAGGCAGATCAAAGCTAGAGTATAAAGTACATTATTCTTCCTCATAATATTATCCATTAAGTACTTTAGCACTTAAGTTAAATGGCTTAAGAATTCTCAACTGACAACAGTTTGCCCTCTACAAAATGAGGAAATCAGAAGCAACTTTGAAATTTAAATACTTGTATCTTCCTACAATCAAAGTATACTTCCTGTCTAGCTCTCTCTCCCCAATCTCTTCCTTTTTAAATGCTAAAAGTTTAAATTGAAATAAGTGCATAACTTTCCATCACCAGCTCTGTAGAATTAAAATCTACAATAAACATAGGAAAGTTATCTTTAAAAACTCACGTCACACAAGTTCTCATAAATTTGCTGAATAACATTTTCCCTGCAAAGGTTAATGATTTTGACAAAGAATGTGAGAGCTAGACAAGTTAGGATTTTGGTTTCTTTGAAGACTTTTTTCCCTCCATGATATTAAATGCCTTATTAACTTGCTTTTAAAGAATAAAAACAGTTTTGATAAATATTTTAACTTACACTGCAGTTGATTAACAAGGGGCATGGAGGAACTGTGAGAAACAGAAAGGGAGGCAAGAACAAAGCTAGACAGTGAGAGGAGGGAGGAAAGATAGAAAGATTTCAGAGTTACTGGAGTAAGAAACTATCAAGTAACATGCTATAATTAACATACATGCAACCAATTATCATTGCTTGCTTTGTATTATCCAGTAAACACAGTTTGGGTATACCTTATCTGAAATGCTTGGGACCAGAAATGTTTGAGATTTCAGATCTTTTCAGATTTTGGAGTATTTGCAGTATTTGGAGTATTCAATCCAAAATCCAAAGTCCAAAATTCCCTAAAATCCAAACTTTTTGAATGTCCACATGACATTCAAAGCATTTCGGATTTCGTAGTAGGGATGCTCAATGTGTCCTTATCCAACTACATTGTGAATTCCTTGCTAACAAAGAACCTATTTTTCATTTATGTACTGCCACTGCTTAGCATAGTGTCTGGCATTTAAGTAGTGCTGTTGGGTCAATTACTTTCCACAGGTCTTCAGCTGTCTTGATTTTTAATTTTAGCAAGATTAATTCTGGCTGGTATAACCAGAACAGTAACTATCCTCGGAAGAAATGTCTTAGATATGTATAGTGTCCTGTCCTTTGGTATAGTGTTTTATAACTCCAAGGTGAGCAAAATAGAGAATCTGATGCAGAGGAATTAAATGGCTACAGGACTAACAAGTGATAACAGATTTTAACATAAATTGACCTTTCTCCACTTTTTTGGTAACCCTTTCATAAACATCAGTGTTCCCTAGGTTCCTCTTTTTCACAAGATATTAATTACTTTTCCCACACTACAATATCTGCACTCAGGATTTCTCAGACCACACTTATGCTAATGACTTCCAAATCATCTCTCCAGAGCAAAAGACCCATATAATCAACAACCATTCAAAAAGCATCTCCAACTCATCATGTTTAAAACTCAACACATCTCTCATTCACCTTTACCACCACCACCACCAATCTGTTTCTTGTTTATCTCAAAAACTGACACTATCACTTATACACCAACCCCAGCTAGATGCCTGCAAGCCATCTAGGACTCCTCCCCCCTCATATTCCACCAGCACTCTCCCTAAATCCATTGCACTCCATCAATTACATCTCCTCAACTTTTCTCAAATCCGTCACTCCCTCGCCATCCCCACTGCCACTGATGGGTTTTGCCCTTCACTTTTTCTCACCTTGTCTTAAGGGTTCCAGGCTAACCAAAACTGAACACATAGCCCTATCCCTAAATTCAGACTCTCCAGTAGATCAATCTTTGGCTAGCGCAATCTTTCTGAATTGCAAGTAAGATCAAATCACTTCCCATGTTTATAATCCTTCCATGGACATGGATCATAACTACACACTCCTTAAGTGTGAGCTGCACAAACTGACTTCTTTCAAAAGAGTACAGTGTGAGAAGCAGGGGAGAGTAACTTTACAGTGGGGAAAACCTGTCACAGACAGATGATGACAGTCAACGTCAACAGTGTAAGTCATGTTGATAGTGTGTACCCTTTGTACATGATGAGAGTGGCACTTCACCTCTCTGGTCTTCCAAACTCATATAACCTCAGTCTAAACATGAGAAAAACATCAGGCAAATCCTAGTTGAGAAACATCCTACAAAATTTCTGACCAGTACTCCTCAAAACTGCAATGTCATCAAAAACAAGGAAAGTCTTAAGAAACGGTCAGAGCCAAGAGGAACCTAAAGAGACAAGGCAACTCACTGTAAAGTGGTAGTTGATAATAGGAGGAACAGGGTGAGTTACATGGAAACACTTTGTGCTATCTTCGCCAACTTTTCTGTAAATCTAAAACTATTCTAAAATTAAAAATTTACTTAAAAAAAAAAAATCTTTCCATTGCTTCCCCACTGGTCTTTAAGATAAAACCCATGGCATGCAAGGCCCTTGACAATCTGGCCAGCTTCTGTAAATCTAAAACTATTCTAAAATTAAAAATTTACTTAAAAAAAAAAAATCTTTCCATCGCTTCCCCACTGGTCTTTAAGATAAAACCCATGGCATGCAAGGCCCTTGACAATCTGGCCAGACTATCCTTCTAACCTTACGTCCCATACTCACAACTCATCTGTCCCTCAAATGGTAACTCCATTATTGTGCCTTTCTATTTTCCCACACTTTTCTCTTACCAGTTCATTCTCCCTGCAATATTCTTCCCTGTCTTTTCCCACCAGCTAACTCCTACTAATGCTACAAGATCACTCAAGGACCACCATGTTTGGAAAGTGTCCTCTTACTCTCCTAGTCTAGGACAGCAGTCCACTCCTCAATACTCTCATAAAACTGGGGACATCCTGTGTCTCAGCTTAGATTCTTATCATTAATGCTTTGCTGTTACAGAAACAACAATGGCTTTGTAAGTAAGACTCCACTATCAGTGGTAATTATTTTTAGTAGCTTTGAGTAAAATCTAATATAATTATTAACTATTATTATGCACCAATAACTGGGCTAAAGTACTTTACATATCTGTGTCATATAATACACAAAATAACCCTAAGAGATAAGAACTATTCTAGTTTACATTTGAAAAGAGGAATTAAGTAACCTGCAATAGATTATAATACTGGTCAAGATCTAAGCTCACATCTGAGACTAAATCCCCATGGGGGATCTGAATCCCATTTTAGCCACTTTATTGCTGATGATGAATAAATTACTTAGCTTCACTGGACTCTGTTGAAGAATGAAGAGGATAATGCCTACCTTGTTCAGGTCTCTATGGGGATTAGAAACGGCATATACTAAGTATCTGGTACATACTTACCAGGTACTTAAGAATTAATAGCAATACTTAAGAATTAATAGCAATTATTCTTTTCTCCCTCTCCTGTTAGACTCCCCAGTTAGTCCTTGAGTCCTCAGTATCTTCAGTGTTTGACACATTATAGGTGCTTCCTAAATGCTGAATAAATTAAGTTAGGTAGCCAGTTAATCAAAAGTTTTAGGAAGGGGGTACATTGCTCTATTCCCTTTCCTTCACTACAGCAGTCCAGATTGACAAGTCTGAGAATCAAGTAGGTCAGGCAGCCAACTTTTGTAGTTCTGACCTCTGGAATGCAGCTCTCACCCCACTTCTTGTACCTCTCTTCATAACAGCACTGCACCCTCTAAGGACATAAACTCTTATTCCTATGGGTAGACTATTTCAAAAATACTATGACTCACAATATTCCAAGTTGACAAAAGTGGATGAATAGCTGCATCACCGTAAAGTAATCTGAATCCAGCCAAAGCCTGATTTATGACCCTTTCCTGATTCCCCAAGAAAGAAATTAGATTCTAATCTAATGCTAGCAAATTAAAACTCTGTCTACACTAGAAACTGGACTTTTATACTCAGTTTCTTTCTAGCTAAAAACATTTTATTCTCTTATCGCCTATGACCTACAGGCTTGGTCTCAGAATCAATCTTCTCTAGAGAATCCAAAAACATTTTTCTTCCATGTTATCAAGTAATAAGTTCATCATTTAATGCCAATATAATGTCATCACATGTAATCCTAAAGCCAAAACAAAGGGGTACAAAGCACTTCAGACACCAATTAATTTCACAGTGAAATGTTTTAGACTCAGGTTCCTCCAATTTCTCTTACCACTGCCCTACCAGCAATGTTGCAAAAGCACACTAATCAGAATGGGCAAGACTATGTTGATGTTTTATCACCAAGCACTCCAAGAGAAAAAAGCCCTGAAGCCACAGACCAACTGACAGCAAAGAACGACCATCATAAGTCACAGAGAGGGCCTGGCTCATTCTATAACACAACATTCCAACACTGTCACCACTTCCCCACAACTCAGTGAAAACTTCTGACTACTAAACCTCTAGGTGAGGACATATTCTTATCTTTAAAATTATACTCATATATAAGAGTTTCCTTATAAAGGGTTGAATTATGAAAAGAGAACACGGGATTCTTCCCAAAAGTTTGGCAGAGCAAAATGTTAGAAAGGGGTATAGAAAAACTGGCCACCAAAAATCCTGACAGAAGTATACTATAAATTAATTCAGGCTTTCTGAAGGGCAGTTTGGCAATGTTTACCAAAGCCTACGGCAATTTATTCTAGAATAAAATAATCATAGAGCTATGCAAAAATTCAACTACTAAGTTATTCATCAAGTGCTGCCGAAAATGGCAATAAATTGGGAAGAACTCAAATGTCCAACAAGAGACTCAAAATCTGGTAGAACCATACAGTGGAAACCATGCACAAATTAGAAGTTGTATAAGTACATTTAATGATGTGGAGAAACAATACATAAAGTAAAACAAAGCAAATGACAAAGCATTGCATACTACAGAATCATCCAATATGACAACTCATGTCCAATTAAAATTATGTTTCCATAAACATAATTCATATACTAAAATCCTGATATAGCCAGTTGTCTTATCCTACTTCCCTGTAGATGTGCCTGTTCTGTGCTCCAGTAACTCCCTGTGTTCACCTCTAATGGGAGCACCTACTACTCTTGAAAGAACTCTCCCCTATTGCTTTTCCCAGAGCACTAAATAAACAATTAAACTGTTGACTAAATTTTTCTTAATGAGAAACTATTTTTTCCTCTCTGAGTCTTGTGATGTTAGAGAATGATAAAAATATAAAACCACTGATGTAATCTAATGAAAGCGGATGGTATAAATATCCCATCTTTTGGTGGAATACAAAGAGCACTATAGGTCAGATTTTTTTAAGCCTGGAGGGGCCAGCCAGTTAGCTCAATTGGTTTGATTCAGGAGTTATAACATCAAGGTCAAGATGGAGATCCCTATACGGGCTAGCCGCCAGAAAAAACAAAAACCCCACATTTAACTGACTTTTCTGTAACTAATCAAGATTTGTGAGGATTTTATTAGATTTCTACCCCTAGTCTCTCTTTACATTGCTTTACCCCTTTGAAAAAGAGCTTAGCGATGTCACTGATATATAATTTTACACTGTTTTCTTTTTTTTTTTTTTGTCTTTTTCCGTGTCCGGCAACGGATCGCAATCCTCAGTGTCACCCCCGTACCGGACCGGGACCGGCAACGGGATCGCAACCCTCAGTGTCACTCCCGCGCCTCGCTCAGCCAGTGAGCGGGAACCAGTCTGCATGTGGGATCCGAACCCTCGGCGGGAGCGCCACCGCACTTCCCAAGCGGCGCACTAACGCAGTGCGCCACTGGGCTGGCCCCTACACTGTTTTTTAAAAACAAATCTGAACCAATCTTACAGTTATAAGATTGTAATTTATACAAGTCATATCATATTAAGGAAACACTATCCTTAATATTATGCTGGAACATAAAAGGATGAAAATTACCATGCAATCTCTTCATTAGCATACTAATCTGATAATTTCACACTTGAACAACAGCAGAAAACCAGATGCTGTCAATTTCTTAATACTAATCACAGAAAAGGCACATATATTTTCTTCTTGATTTAGAACAGATTGAAAAGTTAATTTTATTATACAAGATATGAAAAAAACTTTATCTTTACCCAGAAAGTAACCTTATTCAAAAGTATCTGTTCAAATTTTCATGTTGTTAATTTTCATGTTCACTTTCAAACCACAAGTATCACTTATACTGTACATCACATTCTTAGAGCTGTTTTACTAATATCAGTACATCCACAAGAGAACCCACAAAGACGAATTAGTTAAACAGATGCGCTCAGAACTCAGACCACCATAGGTAAGAATTCCAGGTCTTCCACATACAAGGTATATAAGACACTGGAAATGTTCCTTAGAATATGACCTTTATTTTCTCATCTGGACCACAAAGTTAAAAATAATTCCTAACTCATAGTGATAGCATTAAATGAGATAATTTATATGAGGCACTTGGCTAAATGCCTTGGCACACCATGAACATTCTACTCAACAAACAGTGGATTTGTTGTATTATGAAAGCCAGTGTCTGGAGTAAGACGAGCAGAAAAACCACCTACAAATAACTGAACATAACTTCTTTCATGCTTCTTGGCTATAGCTCTCTTTTCCTACATTCCCAAATATTGATCTAGGCCCTAAAGTGGGTCATTCTGGTTGCAATAACATTCTTACCAAAACTTCTGCCTCCTTCTCTGCCACCAAATCCAAACCTAGTCTGTATACAGCAACACGAAATATCTCCCTTGGTACTGTCCATGTGACACTATTTCACATTACCTTGCAAGAATTCCACCCAAAATTCACGCAACCCCAGAAACTGATTCAGAATATTAAAGCTACAAATAGCTTCACAGATGGAGTTTCCCTAATTTACTAGTCTGTGAACCACTGCCTTGCCTGTAGTAACACAGTGTCAAGGCCAAGTCTTTAATGCAGGCCCCCAACCCTATTCCAGTTCAGAGCTCTCTTGACTACACCCGATTATATTCATCCCAGACTCTTTCTGTTTTAAGACATAAGCACACCAGGAGAGGTTTCTTGTCCTGGTTTTCTGTGGCACTTTCACAGGAATTTCTGGTAAAATAATGTGAGTGGTTTTTTGTTGTTAATATTGTGTTACATATCACCAGAACAGCCAAAAGAAAAAAAGAAAGATTGTTTATGAGCCCTAATGATTATGGTACCTAACTATTTATAAATGATGAGATGAAGATATATTTGTTTTGACAGCAGAGGTCATGTAATGTTCTATCAACAAAACAAGTCCACTTGTTCATATGCAAATAGCTAATTTCAGTAGTTTATCCAAATATTTATGGAGATCCTATATAAAGAGCTTCTTTCGAAAAAAAAAAAAAATCAAATAAAAAGCCCAATATACCAACAGAAAAATAGGCAAAGACATTTTCTAGAAAAAGCAACTTCCTTGCGGAAGAATTCCAAATCATTTCTCTAGATACTACCCTTCAGGAGGTGGAGCTTAATTCCCCCCACTTAAGAGTGGGCTAAATTTAGTAACTTGATTTCAAAGAATTAAGTATGGAAGGGCGTAGGAATAGACAGCAGAGAAATCTGATAAACATTACCTTAATCAGGTAATCAAGTTTAACCTCACCAGTGATAAGTCATGATGATCCCATGTACATCTCCCTCTCCACACTCCAACAGGATGAGAGGAGTGGGCACTTCACCTCTGTGGATTCTTCCCCAAACCAACACCCCAGTCTAATATAAGAAAAACATCAAACAACTTGAGAGATACTCTATAAAATACTTGACTAGAACTCCTCAAAACTCTCACAATCATGAAAAACAAGAAAAGATTGAGAACTATCACAGATCAGAGGAGACTGGGAAGAAATGACAATTAAATGTAATATGGTAACCTGGACTGGATTCTGGAACAGAAAAAAGGCACTAATGGGAAAACTAGTGAAATCCAAATGAAGTCTGGAATTTGGGAATGTACCAATGTTGGTTTCTTAGTTTTGATAAGCACACCATGGTAATGTAAGTTATTAACATTAGGGGAACCTGAGTGAGGGGCCTGAAATTTTATAGTGTACTGAAAGGGTGGGGGGGATTGATAGCCACTCTGTTCCTGAGAAAGTAACACCCTAAAAACTCCCAGAATCAGACCCATAAATGTAAGAAAAAACTCTAAAACTACAGTTGCAGCTCATTTTTTATTTTTACTTTATTTTTTATTTTTTTTTAAAAAGATGACCGGTAGATCTTAACCCTTGTCTTGGTGTTATCAGCACCATGTTCTCTCAAGTGAACGAACCGGCCATCCCTATATAGGGATCCGAAAGTGTGGCCTTGGTGTTATCAGCACGACACTCTCCCAAGTGAGCCACGGGCCGGCCAGCAACTCATTTTTTAAAAGATCACCCTTCAGAAAGAAGAAAATGCTTGCATTTGTTTCAGAGAAGCAATGCAACAGGAAACTGCCCCATTTAACTTTCGTCCTTAATCATCAGATCTCTTGGGCAAACATGTAAAGTGAAGTTTAAAATCCCACTAGATAAATAAACCAAAACTTCTAACGTCAAAAAGAATGAATAAGACTAGAAGTTTTGTTTTCTACTCCAGACCGTTTTCCAGGGTGAAAGGAATCATTCTAATTATATACCAATGCTCTCTGCTCTCTCTGCTTCCACCATCTTGCAATGTGAGACTTCTGGGTCACTGTTGCAGCTACCAGATGGACTTTGGACTTCTCAGTCTCAGAAACTCCATTTTTGCAATGGGATTCCCTGCCATCACTGAAGTCACCACCAAAGAAAGCCTTCACCAGAGGTGTTCCCTGGACTTTGGACGTCCTATTCTCTGAAACTTGTGAGACCCCTGGGTTACTGATACCACCACCAAGACCCTTAACAGATGTGTTCCCTGGACTTTGGACTTCCCAGCCTCTGAAACTCCCAGCCCAGTGAGCACAGAGTGGGGAGACGTCCGGCAAGGGAGGCGGAGGCTGCGCAAAAACGACACACCCTGTGGGGCCGCCACTGCGTGATCCAGCAGGTAGTCTTCACCGCAGCCACCTGGCTCCATTCCCAGCCTGGCCTAGTGTGCTCAGAGAAGGGAGACGTCCGGCAGGGGAGGCAGGAACTCCATGGGGACCACGCTGCTGCCGCGCGATCCAGCAGCTCGGCCCAATGCGTACGGAGCACAGAGACGTCCAGCAAGGGAGATAGAAGCTCTGCAGAGTCCACACACTCTGTGGGGGGGCTGCCGCCACACGATCCAGCAGGACGTAGGCTTCACTACCACCACCCGACTCCATCCCAAGCCCCACCTAGTGCGCACAGAGCAGGGAGACATCCTGCAGGGGAAGGGGAAGCTCTGCAGAGACCACACGCTCTGCGGTGCCTTGGCTCATCCCAGGAGCCTGGGCCAGAGCACACGAAACAGGGAGAAGTCCAGCACGGGAGATGGAAGCTCAGCAGAGACCACACACCCTGTGGTACCACCCCGTGATCCAGCAGCCCAGCAGAGTCCAAGCTGACCAGAGAGGTTGCTCCCTAGAGAGGCACAAAACCCGGGGCAACCACACATGCAAGGCACTAGTGTCCAACTGAGCAGTCACTGAGGTAGCCTTACCAAATTGGCAACCACAGCAACGTCTTAGTCAGGCAATAGTGTCAAACCTGTGGACTGTGAAACCCCCTGCCACAATGAATAAACATCAAAAAAAAAGGATACCAGAAATACGAAAAATCAAGAAAGTACACCACCAAAGGATAACAACTCTCAAGCTCTAGATCCTATAGAACAAGAAGCCCTTGAAATGACTGACAAGGAATTTCAAGTGATAATTCTAACGAAACTGAATGAGATACAAGAAAACTCAGCTAGTCATCATGATGAAATGAGGAAAAGTATACAGGACCTGAAAGAGGAAATGTACAAGGAAATCAATGCCCTGAAAAAAAATGTAGCGGAACTTGTCAAAATTAAGAAGTTATTCAGCGAAATATAAAACACAAT
>NW_007729052.1:42019-59167 GCF_000696425.1 Galeopterus variegatus | reverse complement strand
ACATGGATGGACCTAGAGAGAATTATATTAAGTGAAACGGGTCAGGCACAGAAAGAGAAATACCACATGTTCTCACTTATTGGTGAGAGCTAAAAATAAATAAATAAATTCATACACACACACACAAAAAAAAAAAAACGGGAGGGGGGAGGGAGAGACATAACAACTCCAGTTCCTTGAAATGATACAACCAGGAAACAGAAAGGACATTGTTGGGTGGGAGGGAGGAGAGGGAGGAGGGAGGGAGGTTTCGGTAATGGGCCACAATAATCAACCACATTGTATATCAACAAAATAAAATTTAAAAAATAAATTAAATAAAACTGGTATCCTGGGTGGCCAGTTAAAAATAATAATAATAATAATAATTATATACCAATTATAAAGTTCTTTTCATCTTCAGAAGCCATTAACTAATCTTTGCAACACCTCTGTCTTATATCAATCTTATGCTAAAACAAAGAAAACTTTATTAGAAAGGTTAATAAATTAGCTCCAAGTGAAAGTAAATCAGTCTTAGATTTGGATTAAAACACTTGGTTTTAATGCCTTAAATATGAGGACATGAAGTCATCTAAAAGGACTCACCAAAGGAATACGGGTGGGAAATCCTAAATCTGACACTATGCACGCAGCAGCATCCACCACCAAGATGCAGAACACTTTGCAAAGATGTCTTCAAAAATCTTTTTCACAGGTTTCTACTCTGTATGTGTTTTGCATTGACATAGTCAACTTAAATTATATAAGGGGGAAAAAAACAAGATTTCACTCTAAGAAATTTTTCTTAAAAATATCTGAGCAAAGTAATTTCAAAGAATGAAAATAATTTGTTTCTACTCAAATGAATGGGTACTCCAAGAATCATTGCAACTCACACAATCTTAATTTTGGAATCCATTGCATTGTATGGTTCAGATTTGTTTTCTCTCATTTTTGTTTTGTTTTGTTTGTTTTATACATACTACCAGTGGAAGGTAGAAGAGGAACAAGCTAAAAGGAAATATTTATTAATCACCTATTATGTGCCAGGCACTTTCACAAACATGCTTATAATCATCACAACTTTCTGAAATAGACACCAAACCCAGTTCTTAAAAATTGAAAAAGCGGGGCCGGTCCGGTGGCGCACTGCTACAGTGTGCCACTTGGGAGCGCAGCGGCGCTCCCGCCGAGGGTTCGGATCCCACATACAGACCTGCCGCTCACTGGCTGAGCGAGGTGCGGGCGCAACACCGAGGGTTGCGATCCCATTGCCGGTCCCGGTCCGGTACGGGCGCGACACTGAGGGTTGCGATCCATTGCCGGTCACGAAAAAAGACAAAAAGGAAAAAAAAATTGAAAAAGCATAAAAGCATAGGAAAATGTCATAATAAAGCAGAAAAAGCAAATTACAAAGCTTGCCACAGGAAAGGAACCGAGAGGAAGGAATCCCAATGAGCTTCCAAAAGGAAGAAATGTCCGTCATTCAGCTTCCCGCCATTCTAAAATGAAGTACAACAGGTCAGATACCAAGTAGCATTTAAACATGATCCTTGGGAAGCCAGTGTAGCCACACAGAGGGAAAAAAAAGGGGGGGTTGCTTCTAGGGATGAAAAAATGGAAGGCTAAGAATGCAGAAGAAATCTACTCTTTGTCATGCATAACACTTATGCGTCTTTTAAAACTTTGTACCACATGCCTGTATGGGTTGAGCATCCCTAATCTGAAAATCTGAAGTGCTCCAAAATCTGAAATGCTCCAAAAACCAAAACTTTTTGAGCACTGACACTACATTCAAAGCAAATGCTCGTTGGAGCATTTCAGATTTCAGATTTTCAGATTAGAGACATTCTAAGATCCAAAAAACTCCAAAAATCCCAAACATTTCTGGTTCCAAGCATTTCAGATAAGGGATACTCAAATGTACTACCTATCCAAATATTCGGTAAGATTTAATTTAGAAAAAGAAAAAGTCAGGGCTGGCCCGTGGCTCACTCAGGAGAGTGCGGTGCTGATAACACCAAGGCCACGGGTTCGGATCCCATATGGGGATGGCCGGTTGGCTCACTGGCTGAGCGTGGTGCTGACAACACCAAGCCAAGGGTTGAGATCCCCTTACCGGTCATCTTTAAAAAAAAAAAAGAAAGAAAAGAAAAGAAAAAAGAAAAAGTCAACCACAGGGAAAGAGGTGTAGCCAAGACCACAATTCTAAACTATGCAGATTAGACTTGATCATATCCCTCTGCTGTGGGTCCAACAAATACCTCTCTCCCGGGGCCTCTCACATCACAGAAAGGGGCGTGCCATCAGCCATTGTGAGGCATGATGCAATTATTACATGACTAACCAAAATTTAAACTAAATCTCATCTTTTACCTACTCTTCAGTTTTATCCAAATGTCCGACTCAAAATGGAATCCGTATTTTACGTGATGGCTTAAAAACATCTAACATGAGCTTTTTAAGAGCTATTAAAGAATAACACTAAAAAATTCAACAGCTGGTATTTTCAAATAGTTTTTTACCCAACCTCCTCTTAAATCTTATAGACACACATCCTTCCTGTTTTATGTGCACAGGTATACATTCTAAGTATTCATTATTTACACATATTTTTGTCAACTAGAAGATAGGAAATGTTAAAAATAGGTGGTTGTTATGTATCCATTAAAAAAATATATCAGCTGGAAGACTAATTCTAGGATATAAAAACAGAATATTCTAGAAAGAAATACAGTTTGGGGCCAGCCCGGTGGCGCACTGCTATAGTGCGCCGCTTGGGAAGCGTGGTGGTGCTCCCGCCGAGGGTTCGGATCCCACATACAGATCGGCCGCTCACTAGCTGAGCGAGGGGCGGGAGCAACACCAAGGGTTGCGATCCCGTGGCCGGTCACAAAAAAAGACAAAAAGGAAAAAAAAAGAAAAAAGAAAAAAAAAAGAAATACAGTTTGGAAAATTTTCACCCAAATTAGGGTCTCAATAAAAGGACACAATAAAATTCTTAAATACAGTTGTGTATGGATGGTACAATACTTGAAGGGAACTGTTCAGAGAATAAGCAGATAGGTAAGCTTAACGTAAGAAAGAAACAAATAATAAAATCACATAAAGAAAACACTGAGTTTGAGGATACAAGAATTAGGCAAAGGTTTGAGAAATCTGATCACTGCCAAAAGAAGACAGGTAAGGGAGAGGGTGCCTATAATTCAGTTCTCAGCATTCCTTCCATCCAGTAAACTGGGCATCAGAGACTCACAGTATTCACTACTCAGCAATTCTTTAATGCAGCAAACATTTACTTGGTTTAGTATAACAGTCCTGGAGTGAAATCCCAGCTCTGTCTACACTGAAGAGAGTTCTCCAATCTCTCTAGGCCTCAGTTTTCTTTTCTATAAAAATGGAGGAAAAAATTCTTTCTTCATAGAGATTAAACAAAATAACATGTTTAAATAAGTAGCAA
The DNA here is from genome assembly GCF_000696425.1 of Galeopterus variegatus. Lineage (NCBI taxonomy): Eukaryota > Metazoa > Chordata > Mammalia > Dermoptera > Cynocephalidae > Galeopterus > Galeopterus variegatus. The sequence continues at coordinate 55,725 of NW_007729052.1, read as the reverse complement.
AGGTTCTGGCACATATTAGGAGCTTAAAATAATAAATCCAAACACCAGGACTAGATTCAATCATACGGACACCTTTAAGAGACTCAGTTACAATGTTCTCATCTAAAGCATACCTAGCAATTCCTACTTTTTCCAGCCAACTCAGCATAAAGATCCTCCAGTATAAGTTTCCTTTTATGTAAAAAAAGCCTACCAATAATCAACTCAGGCAACCCACAGCCGTAAGAAATCAGATCTACACAGCTATCTAAATAATTAGGGAACCCATTTATTTTGCATGTAAATTTATTAATATCAACCCACTTCTAACTCTGTTCTCAAACTATTTTTAAATTCTATATCCTTTATTAATAGCAACACTCCAAACTTACTGCCAAATTCTTCTAACAAAATGCAATCATCAATTTACTGAGCAACAATGACAGTTCCCTCAGCTGCTAGTAAATTAGGAGTTCATTTTTAAAATGAGAACACCCTCAAGATATCTGGATTCTTTTATAAGTCTCATTGCCTAATACAGCAATTATTAGTGAGAAGGTAATTAAGCTATTCAATATGCAGCAAACCATCCAACACTTAATGACCGAGATTAAGAGCTCTAAAATGAGTCCTATATTGTTAAAATATCTCAGGAAGTTAGCTCCTAAGTTAGTTGTAAATAATATCAATGAGAAGAAACACTCACTTAATGACCGAGATTAAGAGCTCTAAAATGAGTCCTATATTGTTAAAATATCTCAGGAAATTAGCTCCTAAGTTAGTTGTAAATAATATCAACGAGAAGAAACACAGTCCAATAACCCCAATGTTTATTCCTTCGTATACAACAACTGTAGAATGACCAGTCTCTTGCACGAATATAGAAATTTCAAAAAGTATTTGGGACTCAGTTCCTCCATCAATACAACGAGAAGACTGGACTTACTCTTTACAATCCAATTAATAAACAAATTAAATGGCTTAATCTTGTACATTACTTTAAAGTCTGACCTCCCTTTCCCACTATCCAAGGGAATCCTGTTTTGTTTTTGAATCGAGTTGGTGTAGCATGGTTTGTAGAATTTGTGCTTTTTTTTACTTTCTTCCCCCTGATCCTTCAAACTTTTAACGTACTGACTTCAGAATGGACTAATCTTAGTCATTCAATACTGATGGATACGATTCTTTAAAGTTCTCTCTTCTAGGGCCAGCCCATGGCTCACTTCGGATAGTGTGGTGCTGATAACACCAAGGCCACGGGTTTGGATCCCTATATAAGGATGGCCGGTTACCTCACTTGGGAGAGTGTGGTGCTGACACCACCAAGAGTTAAGTTCCCCTTACTGATCATCTTTTAAATAAATAAATAAATAAAGTTCTCTCTTCTTTCTTCGCTACTTTCATACACAACTAGGCTAGATAACCAATCATTTTCTTGGGGATCACTCCTAGTGTCAATTTCTTCATCAGCTGGTTTTTTACTTTAAAAAGAATCCACTCTAGCTAGTTTCAATAACTAAATAGCTCACATAATCTCTAGGAGGGTCGGGGAATCAGACTTACAGGTATGTAGCTAGGACACCACTAATATTATCCCACAGAACTGCTTCCGTGGAGATGTTAACTGCTGTAGCTGCTGCACACAACAAGGGCTCTGGGCAGTGGACACCTCCACTGGAACCTTCTGCCTCTGACAGGTGCACATTTTTTAGCCATGCTTGCCTACTTCACATCACTTGCTTCCCAATCTTAGTCTTGCCCTGGTGCATGGAACAAAAGTCACATGCCTATGGCTAACTACAAGGAAGGGGGAGAAAGCACATCATGAGCTTCTACTTCAGTGTAGTCTGGACCAATAAGGTGGGAAATCCCAACTCCTCCCGACACCCCCCAAAAGATAGGGTGTTCGAATGGTACCAGTAGCCAAATATCCACAAGTGATACCACACTGGCCACTTTCCTCCTTATAGCCCCTGCCTGTTTTTTCAGCTTATTCCCTAAACTGATCCCTAAAGTTCAGTGTTATGTTCTCTCTCCTCACTCTGCAGAGAAAATCATTCTCATCTCTAGTAGCTGTTTCTTCCGGTATTTCAAAACAACATGCTTAAACTTATACTGATTCCCTTTCCAGTTTCAATACTATCTATTCAGTATCTTATATAGAGAAGGAGGATTTGGCTTTCTTATTCAACCACTCCCCTACTCTAATCACTTGACACTATGTTTAACATATTTTGATTAAATCAATATTTCTTTCCACTGGTTACACCTATGTAGATACTATTCATAGCTGAATCATGTTGCATACATATTAATGTTACAAATCCATTCTTGTATGATTTGTCTTACCTGGAATTAATAACTGTCCTTTTTTGCTTGGTTTTCTGTATCCTTATCACTAATTCACCCCCAAACTTCCACTAGAAGTATAAATCACAACAAATTAGGTTCTCTATCAGTTGATTATTTCTTGACAACAACATCCCTTTGGTGCTCTGACTTCACTTACCAGTCTAAACTGGATGGTTGATGCCTGCACAACTATTATTACAACATTTCTCTTTACCCTAGGAATTCCCTTCACCTTACCTCTTTTGCTAGACTTCCCATTTCATGGATTACATATCTGGGCCAAGCTTTCGGGGAGATTAAGCAAATGAGGATAAAATTAAGGATCATGAGACCCAGGACTCTGTCAGAGAAGGGAATGACGAATAAGGAAAGGAGGAAGGCTAGAACAAACCCTATGGTGCTGGATCAAAAATAGTGGCATTGGTATGAATTCATCTTTTCTAATGTATATAAATGAATAGGTACAGAAACAGATAATAGATATGTATAGGTACACACACAGATCTAGTCACTAGTTCTGTCCATTGAGTACAGCAATGAACACAGATCTTGGCTTCTGTAATACTATTCTCTACTAAAAGGAATGAGTGCTCCTTAGAGAAACAGTTGATGCCAGGAAAAATGCAAGATAAACTGGCAACATTTTGATATACCAGAAAGCAAAGAAGCATTTAAAGAATGATGGGGATTTGCCAAAAGGACAAAGGAGCCAACTTGAAGGGACTCCCACTGGCCAAATTACAATAACTTGAGCATCAGATAAAAAATGATAGTTATAAACTGACTATAAACCTTTGAATAAAATGGGAAACCATGAATCCATACTGATATGAATAAATAAATGGCAGAGAAGTAGAAGCCCCAAACACTCTCCCCATAAAATACTTATTACACATTAATAAGAACCAAAATACTTCTTAAATAATTTTACCATGGAGAATCTTAGCAGACACAAAGATACCATCTTAAAATCAAGAGATAAAGATTAACATGACCAGTCGTGGGACAAATCTATATCATATATCTCTTGTTACGATGCACTAACAGCACAGCATCCCTTCTGTGCTATCCCTGCCCAAAGATGCAAAATTTGTATCTAATCATGAGACACCACCAGACAAACCCAATGTGCTAAACATTCTATGAAGTAGCTAGCTGTACTCTTCTAAAATATCAGTCATGAAAGACCATCAAGGATAGATCACGGAATAATTCCAGACTGAATTACAATTACATACAACACATAAACCTAGATTGGATTCTGGACCTTTGAAGAACATTACTGTGACAAATGATGAGATTTAAATGGAGTCTATAGATTAGAGGTTTTACTGGATCAATGTTCCAATTTCCTCATTCTTTTTTTTTTTTTTTTTTTTCCTTTCCTTTCTGTCCTCTTCCATGTCCGGCAACGGATCCACACTATGTTAAGTAAAATAGAGCCTACAACTCAATAACAAAAAGAGAAATAACCCAATTAAAAAATAGAAAAGGATCTAAACACCCATATCTCCACATAAGCACATAAAAAGATACTCAACATCATTAGCCATCAGGGAAATGCAAATCAAAATCACAATGAGATACCACTTCACACTCCCTAGGATGGTTATAATTAAAAAGATGAACAATAAAGTGCTGGAGAGGGTGTGGAGAAGTTGGGGCCCTCATGCACTGCTGGTAGGAATGTAAACGGTGCAACCACTTTGGAAAAGTCTGGCATGGCAGTTCCTCAGAAAGTTAAACAGAGAGTTAAAATAGGACCCAGCAATTCCACACCTAGGTATTTCCAAGAGAAATGAGAACATGTGTCCAAGCTGGCTGGTTAGTTCACTTGGTTAGGAGTGTGGTGCTGAGAACAGTAAGGTCAAGGGTTCAGATCCCCTTACCAGCCAGCCACCAACAAAACAAAACAAAACAAAAAGTATGTGCACACAAAAACTTGTACACAGGGGCCTGGGACTGGGGTTGAAGCAATGGGAGCAGGGGACCTACATGGACATTACAGGGGCAGGAAGCTGACCGGCAGAATGTCACCTTCCAGCAGAAGTTGGTCAGTCAAAACAAGAATGCCATGAGGAAAGCTGGCATGGCCCACAATAAATCCAACAAGGATGTGGAGAGTCACATGTCCTGAAGGCCAAGACCTGGCACAAATACCTCTCTCCCGTAGACAGGCTCGTTATCCATTTTCAAGACATTCATAACAAGAAATCTCAAGATTCCATCAGTGTCTGGCCCAAGTCGACACGTGCATCTTCCACCAGAGAGATCTAAGACCCTCCACAGATGCTTTAACTTGCTTCCTTCTGGTCTCCCATCCTCACAGCTTCTTAAGGTGAGTTCATTTTCAATTTAAGGCTCCAGATTTAAGAAACCACACACATACACATACATACATGTATATGGACACCACATATAAATAATTTAGACATAACCAAAGTTTTGCTGACTTTTTATTTCCTGTGTCCTATATCCCACATCTTCCTCTTTACTGGATTAATTTTCCACCTTATCAGAATAAATCCTCAAGTTACACTTTTCTAATAAAAATGAGCTTATAAGCTTCAGTATTGCATATATATATAATCTGAACACAAATGTTCACAGCAGCATTATTCATAATAGCTAAAAAGTGGAAATAATACAAATGCCTATCAATTGATGAATGGATAAATGAGGTATACTTATAAAACAGAATATTATTCAGTAATAAAAAGGAATGAAAGACTGATCCATGCTATAACGTTTGAATCTTCAAAGTATTAGCTAACTGAAAAAATTCAGTCACCAAAGACCACATATTACATGACCCCATCTACCTGAAATGTCCAAAATAGGCAAATCCAGAGACAGAAAATGATTGGTAGTTGCCTAGCACTGAGGGGTTGGGAAAAATGGGGTGTGACTGCTAGTGAGCATGGAGTTCCCTTGAGAAGTGACGAAAATGTTCTAAAACAGACTGGTGATGATTGTACAACTCAGTAAATATACTAAAAATCACAAAACTGTACACTTTAAATGAGTGAATTGTATGAATTATATCTCAATAAATCTGTTATTAAAAAAAAAAAAAAAAAAAACCTTAGGGAGAAGAAATGAAGCGTTGTATCTGCAACTTATTTTCAAATGGTCCAGGGGAAACAAAGCAATATGTGGATACAGAGAGGGAGAATAAGCCACTCACCCTCTTTTAAAAAAAAAAAGAAAGCCTTAAATGTCTAAAAATGTCTTTACCTTCACACAGTTGGGCATAGAATCCTAGACTGGAAATAATGTTCCTGGAATTTTGAGGGCACTGCTCTACTGTCACCTAGATTCCAGTGTCATATGGATTCCCAATCCATTATTGTAAATTGATTCTTCCCCCTCTAGAAGATTTTAGGATCCTCTCTATTCTCAATGTTCTGAAATCCCATTGTGATGTACCAATCCACAGTTTCTTTTATTCATTGTGCTAGTCACTCGGTGGGTCTGTTCAATCTGGAGACTTTATGATCTTCAGTTTTGGAAAATTTTTAAGGATTAATTTAATATTGTTTCCTCTCAATTTTCTCTTTCCCCTCTCTCTGGAACACCTAATAATGCAGACGTTGGATCTCCTGAACTGATCCATTAACTCTGAAGTATTCCCTTCTGTTTTGTTTTTACATTTATCATCAATTATTAACATTATGCCATAACTGCTTTGTCTCTCACTCTTATACATGCCCTCTCTCTACCCACCCTCCCTCTCCCCCTCTATACACATGCACAGACACCCCTTCCCATCTGAAGAATGCAGACATCATACTTCCTTTAGCATACGTCTTCTAGAAATAAAGACAATCTCCTATGTAACCATGGTGCCATTATCACACTTAAAGAAAATTAACATTAATTCATTACCACTTAGAATACAGTCCTTATGCACATTCTGCACTTCCTCCTCCCACCTCAAACAATACTTTTCAGTCCAGGATCCAAGGTTCGGGCATTTGTCCCTTCTCTTTTCCATCGGTGTTTGCCTACGACTTTCTAAAAAACTTCCTCAGTTTTCTATTGGAATTTTTCCCTGCTATTCCATTGTCCAAGAGCTCCTTCTTGTTCTCTGAATCGTCCCCTCTTTTATATCATCCTATTTTTGTGTCACGCATTTTCTCTTAGCCCTTGAAGCTTGTTTTTGAAGTCTGAACTTTCCTTCTGCAACTTGCATTTCCTGTTTCTTCACTTGGTTTTTTAACTGTATTAGACTGTTAGAGAGCTTTCTTCATATGTTTGATAATCCTTGAGTGATCATAGTTAAGAAGGAAGTACTAACTAAAAAGTAGATCTTAATTTTACGTGCGCAGATAGGGCTTAATAAGTGGCAAGACTTCTCTGCAGGTGATCAGACAGAGATCTGTTTCTCTAAGAGCTATAGTAGATTACATTTTCCTCCCACCCCAACGTGCGCAGATAGGGCTTAATAAGTGGCAAGACTTCTCTGCAGGTGATCAGACAGAGATCTAACTGTTTCTCTAAGAGCTATAGTAGATTACATTTTCCTCCCACCCCATATGATCTTCTTACAGTGTGGCCAACTGACACTCTCCCACCTTAAGAGCTGAGGGCTATGTTCCTTCCCCTAGAACCTTGACAAGTTTGTGACTACAGCAGAATTGATGTGATGTGGTATGACTTCCAAGACTAAGTCACAAAAGGTGAAACAGAATCTGCCTGGTTCTCTTGGGGCACAGAGCTACCATACGAGCAGTCAGAGTGCCCTGAAGAAGGAGTGCAAGCCAGTGCACATAGAAAGACCTCGTGGAGACAGAGATGCCCAGCCACCTGCAGCCACATGCGCTGCCTCACCCGCCCCATGCCACTGCCCTTCCAGCTCCACCACCTGACTGACTGCAACTGCAGAAATGACCTGAGCCAGAATTGTCCAATAGAGCTCTTCCCAAATTCCTGACCTACAGAAACCATGAAATTATTTTAAGTTACTAAATTCTGGGTCATTTTTCAGGCAGCAAGAGTGAATGGAACAGATTTTGGCACCTGGAAGTGAGATGCTGCTGCAACAAAAACATGTGGTACTAGCTTTGGGTCCAGGTGGCACAGACAGAACTGGAACGCCTTGAAGAGGCTGTTAGTAAAAGCCTGAAGGGCTCGACAAGGAGACTATCAGTAAAAGCTTAATTAAGAAAACTATTACTGTACACTGGAGAAAAAGGGACCCCTATTATATAGTGGTAGAAAATGTCGCCTGCAGAAACATGGAAAACAGGAAACACCTAATAAGCCCAATAATCTATCTAAGGATATCTCAGCAGAATGGTGAAAGTGCAGCCCCACCTCTTCACATTGCCTACGATAAAACGAGAGAACAGAGATGAATTGGGGAAAACAGATAAAAGAGCCAAACTGACTAGGTTCAAAATAAAACTATTTCTGGACCGGCCCGGTGGCACACTGCTACAGTGCACCGCTTGGGAGTGCGGAGGCGCTCCCGCCGAGGGTTCGGATCCCACATACAGACCGGTTCCCGCTCACTGGCTGAGCGAGGTGCAGGCGCGACACCGAGGGTTGCGATCCCGTTGCCGGTCCCGGTCCGGTACGGGCGCAACACTGAGGGTTGCGATCCACTGCCGGACACGACAAAAGACAAAAAGGAAAAATAAATAAATAAATAAAAATAAATAAATAAAAATAAAACTATTTCTCATCACAGCGTCTGTGAATGGCAAAATGATTCTCAAACTAAGACATAAGAAATGATTCTCAAAATTCTCTCGGTAAAAGATCAAGTCCAGGTTGTGATTATAAAACTTTAAAACCTCAGAGAGATCTAAGAAGGTTCCATATTGACTTTTCTTTTCTTTTTTTTTTAAAAGATGACCGGTAAGGGGATCTTAACCCTTGACTTGGTGTTGTCAGCACCACGCTCACCCAGTGAGCAAACCGGCCATCCCTATATGGGATCCGAACCCATGGCCTTGGTGTTATCAGCACCGCACTCTCCCGAGTGAGCCACAGGCCGGCCCCATATTGACTTTTCAAACAGACCGAGGACCTTCTAAGGTTCTTGAGGGCTGCTTCCAAAGATCCTCTTCATTAAACAACAGAACTTTAAAGAATTCTAAGGTTGGTTGTCCCACAGACTCACAAGGAGCCCAAGAAAGTAAAGGACTTACCACAAAGAGATGTGTAAGCATGCTTTCTGTCTAATGGAGTGGATTATAAATTGACACACAAAGAACCCACGAAATGTTTAAAGGAACTGTACTACTCTGGACTCAAAGAGACAAAAACAGTACAAAATGAAGGGAGGTTTTGTTCCTCCCAAAATATTACGAACTTGAAGCAGACTAAGAAAATTACTGTTGAAAAGGGTAATTCAGAAGTTCGTGAAACAAAGCTCTCAGGAAGCAGAGACAAGAGCCTTGGAAAATCATTCTCAAGTGAAATAACTGAGTCCTAATCAAGGAACTGGCAACATGTATCCAGCTGAATTTCAGAAAGAAACTGTGGATCAGTGACTACTGTGCCTCCTGTTTTCCCCTTATCCGAATAGATGTGTCTACAGCAATTATCCTAAGCCTGTCCTGCCATTCTAAATTGGAGGGAGTGGCAGATTACTTATTTCTTAAATTCCACAGCTTCAGATCTAGAGGAAGCATAGCTGAGGGGCTTGGGGGGACCACAGCTGAACCTGTTTTAGTTGACAAGATCCTGAACTTGTAGCTAATACCATAATGGCATAGGGAGGGCAAGGGGAGTACGAGTATAATTTACATGTAGGAAAAATGTGAATTATTTTGAGTAAATGGAAAGCTGTGGTAGACTGTGTTTTCCAAAAATGGCCACAATATTTCTCATCCCACACATTCTCCTTATGATGTGACTTTGATTCAACTCCTATCAAGAGATGAAATGAATCTATGTTCCCTCCTCATGAAGCAGAGCAGACTTGTGACTATGGCAGAAATGATGCTATGTGACTTCCAAGGTTAGGTCATAAAAGGTAAGACAGCTTACACCTGGCTCTCTTGGGATACTTGCCTTTGAAGCCTACACTTTCCTGTAAGCAATCAGAGGCCACAGTGCTGTGACACAGGAGCACCAATCAGCCATGCTGAGGGACCACATGAAGAAAGATGTTCAGCCAGCCCCAGCTGCTTCAGCACCTCTGCTGTTTCAGCTCTAGCCACCAGAGAAACCCAAGCCAGAAATGCCCAACTGAGCCCTTCCTACAGCCTGACCACCAAAAAATAATAAATATAATAAAATGATTGTTGTTGTTCTAAGGCAACAGTAACATCAACAGTTGTTAGCAGCAATAACTGGAATATGGGGTGACACTCAATTGTCAGTGTCTGTAGACCTTTACATCTGGGCCAGTTCCCTCCCCATAGAAGAATCTTCTAATCTGCTGTCTGGAAGGTATAAACCAGGCTATAAGAATTCTGGGATTCCCTGAGATTCTCACCATTCGAAATGCAAACTTTCACTTAATCTATGCACTTTCCCACCCATGTCCAGTCCCATCCATCCTCTCCCCTTCAAATCTAATGTCCCTCCGGTTTAAACTCTACTAAGAGTAAACTTGTCCTGTGCCAAGATGAGGAAGGCATAGTTGTTGGGCTACTGGAGCAAAGCCAGAATCTAGAGATCTAAGGACTTCCTACAGACTTTCAGTCAGCTCTCCACTTTAGCCCCATTGACACCACACCTAAGCCTCTGGTACCTCCACTTCCTAGGCCTTTCTGAGGTTCTGTAGCAGCAACCTGCTTGTTACAGGCATCACTACGACCTCTTTCAGTTCTGCCAAGGTAACTACCATATACAAACCTATTTTTTTCTGTTTCCAAAACATCAGTGACATCTCCAGACTGCTCTACTGGGTATAGTATCCCATTACTCAATGCATAAAACAATCTTTTTTTGCCTCCCTTCCTTTCCTGCCAACTCTATATGGTTTGCTCACATCCTCTCAAATTTAACCTCTTCTCCATTTCTAATGCTTAGTAAGCCTTCACTATCAAGTTTAGAACACTGTACAGTCTTTAAAATGGCCTTTCCTGACTCCATTCTCAACACCCCAATCCCTCCTGTACTGTCTCAGAATACGCTTCTGCCCATACTACACTAGCACACACTGTGTTCAACAAGTTTTACTATTAGTATTATCATTATATCATCAGCGCAGCCCAAGACTTTTATGAAGTTGCTCTTAACCCTATATCAACCCTGAGGTAAATATTATGCCCATTTAACAAAGAAACACATTCAATAACAATCTGTGGAATTGAACTTGTTCCTCAATTCCCTCTTGCTGAATAATCTCAATAATCCTACCCAGCTCTAAAATTTTATTTTCTATGATTCAGAGGTAAGAGACTTGAGACACTACGTACAACTTATGCCAACCATAGATTTTCAAGATCACAGACACTTAATACTAGCAAACAAAGAAGTTTATTCCTTCTATTCCTACATATTCCCTCCATTAGATTAAAAAACTAAAAGGACACAAGACCCAGATACAGTTAGGGCAGTAGTGAAGGGAAAAGGGTAAAAACTAAAACCCAAATGGAACGGAGCACAACTACATCATTCCCTATGTTAACCACCCTCATCCCCAAATACTGGGCCTTATCAAATCACAAGAGAAGTCTCTCAAATATCCCCAACATGAAATCCAGAAATGATATAAGGTCCCTTTGATAAATATGCAGATTCAGTGCTGCTCATATTCCCAATGTGACTTCTTTACAAAGAGAAATTTCAGTCACAGCTACATAAGTTCAAACCTAATAAATGAACATTACCTAAAAATTTTTAATTAAAAAAATTAAAACTGGGCCGGTCCGGTGGCGCACTGCTGCAGTGCGCTGCTTGGGAAGCGCGGCGGCGCTCCCGCCGAGGGTTCGGATCCCGCATACGGACCGGCCGCTCACTGGCTGAGCGAGGAGCGGGGGCAGCGCCGAGGGGTGCGATCCCGTTGCCAGTCCCGGTCTGGTACGGGTGCGACACTGAGGGTTGCGATCCGTTGCCGGTCACGAAAAAAAGACAAAAAAAAAAATTAAAAAAATAAAAAATTAAAACTGCAAACAGGTATCTCAATCTCCATGAGGCTTCCTTGGTTCATCCCCCAAATCTTTCAGAGTCAAGGACTACCTAAGATATCTATTATTCTGAAATTTGATGTACACACTAGGATGGATCGAGTGTTCACATCTAGTCCATACACATCTGAATCATGACTTCTTAAGCCTAAGAGGCCAGGCATATGACACACGATAAGTTATTTCAACTAATTCTCTTCCATTTCAAACATGCAACTAATTACAAACATGTTTCACTGGATACAGAATTCTTGAGGAAAAAAATTACAAATATGACTAGTCCTTTCTACTAGAAAGGATTTATACAATTTTGCAGTTGTAATTCCAAACTACCCTGTTTAGATAACTTCTCCTACAAAAGGTTAAACATCCAAACACTTTTTTTTTTTTTTTGTCTTTTGTCTTTTTCCGTGTCCGGCAACGGATCACAACCCTCAGTGTTGCCCCCGTACCGGACTGGGGACTGGCAATGGGATCACAGCCCTCAGTGTTGCACCCGCACCTCGCTCAGCCAGTGAGCGGCCGATCTGTATGTGGGATCCAAACCCTAGGCGGGAGTGCCGCCGCGCTCCCAAGCGGCGCACTGCAGCAGTGCGCCACCGGGCCGGCCCCTAGCTATATTTGTTTTTAATCAAATTTGTGGTTTCTTTTGCATGTACTTCTATCGTTTCTAATTTCTAAGTTCTCCTTCCCTGTCTCATTTCTCCTAGTTTTTCTCATGCATACTTTAAAATTTTTCCTCATATACATTTCTGAAATGTCCTGATATAAAAAATATTGAACCTTTTTCTCTCTCTATATATATTTATTTATTTAAATGCTTATATGCATATGCAGAAATGAGCTTAAAGTTAGCTATGTTTCTTTATAACGATTGCATAGAGTATATGGATATAACTGTAATTTGACCCTACTGATGGACATTTTCTTGTTTCTAATATTCTGTATTACAACTTATTCTGCGTGGCTTGTCTTTCTGCATATAATCTCTGTTCACTTGGATTAACTTTTCTGTGGAGTAGATTCCTGAAGTGGAATTACTGGATCAAAATTTAAATGTAAACTACCAGATCTGTAAAGGCCATTTTTTATTCCCTGCAGATTTTGAAAATATTCTCAAAGTAAGGGCAATCATCAGTCTTTTTAACTAGGGGACTTAAGCATCTTTTCATATGTTGTGGGTCTTTTTTTTTTCTTTCTGTGTACTACTCCCTGTTTGTGACCTTGGCTCATTTTACTGAGTTTCTTATTGATTTGAACTTTTTGTATGTTAAAGGAACTAGCAAGCCCTTTGACATATACTTTGTCAATGTTTTCCTTTTGATGATATGGTTAGTTTGGCTGTACTAATGTTTGAAATTTTGTGTAAACAGATTTATCATCTTTATGACGTCTGCGATTATCAATCTTTAGTTTTTGTCAGTTTGCTAGTAGAAAGGTGATTTTTAAAAAAGTATTTACTTTTTTTGTGATGTTAATAATTTTACAGTTTAAGAAAAAGTTATTCCCTGTACTGGCCAGCTGCCAAAATAAATAAATAAATAGATAAATAAATAGCTGCCTAAATAAATAAATAAATGTTGTTTGAACAAAGGAAGAATGCCTTTAAATTGCTATGAGGGAGCATTCCTTTGTTTTCTCTAGTTGCATTGTATCTAGATTTAGTTTTTTGTAGTTCTTATAGTGTTTAAACACTGGAAATAAATATTCAAGTTTAAAATAATTGTCTTCTGTACAATTTGGTATGTACTTGTTCTCCAAATGTCAGTACTTTAAAAAAAATGTTAGTTTAGAAAGCCAGTAAAAACATTTAGCTTTCCCCCAGATCACAGATTTACAATGTAGAATGGGTTTCCTCTTCGTTTTCAAACCAATTTGACAAATTTGCTACATCAAAAAGAATAGAAGGCTGTGTACCAATTCTGGGAATAGAACACATAACAAATAGCCCAAGGCCATTATCAACTCAGGTGCAGAAGTTGTTGCGGAAGACTTATTAATAGTTGTTTTTAGAAACACTGGGTGGGGACAGGTTTAAAGATGGAGATTCTAATAGAAAGTGATTTGGGATTTATAGGGAAGGGAGAGATAGCTGTTAATGGGAACAGTATTAGACAGTATTCTTACCTTTATAGTATTGTTTTCTATCCAAGTTTTAGATATGATTCTCTTGGGATTCTTTTCTTGACTTTTACAGCTGCCACTGTACTGTTCATGACTGTATCCATGGGAACATAAGTAGGATAACATAAGTTTATAACTTGTTGCTAGGCAGATCTAGTT
>NW_007729052.1:40666-42009 GCF_000696425.1 Galeopterus variegatus | reverse complement strand
AGAATAAGTTGTAATACAGAATATTAGAAACAAGAAAATGTCCATCAGTAGGGTCAAATTACAGTTATATCCATATACTCTATGCAATCGTTATAAAGAAACATAGCTAACTTTAAGCTCATTTCTGCATATGCATATAAGCATTTAAATAAATAAATATATATAGAGAGAGAAAAAGGTTCAATATTTTTTATATCAGGACATTTCAGAAATGTATATGAGGAAAAATTTTAAAGTATGCATGAGAAAAACTAGGAGAAATGAGACAGGGAAGGAGAACTTAGAAATTAGAAACGATAGAAGTACATGCAAAAGAAACCACAAATTTGATTAAAAACAAATATAGCTAGGGGCCGGCCCGGTGGCGCACTGCTGCAGTGCGCCGCTTGGGAGCGCGGCGGCACTCCCGCCTAGGGTTTGGATCCCACATACAGATCGGCCGCTCACTGGCTGAGCGAGGTGCGGGTGCAACACTGAGGGCTGTGATCCCATTGCCAGTCCCAGTCCGGTACGGGCGCGACACTGAGGGTTGCGATCCGTTGCCGGTCACGAAAAAAGACAAAAAGGAAAAAAAATATATATATATATATATAGCTAAATACTTAAAAGACAAGGAATTTGAGAATACATATTTGCAACAGATATCTAAGTGTTAATATCTCAAACTGATAAGAAAAAATCATAAAAACCCTATTCAATAGGAAGAGGCCACAAAGACAATTCACAAAAGAGAACACCTCTTTGGAAACTGGAAAAATACATACTAAATAAGATAATCTTTTGCCTATTAAATTTATCTTTTGTCCATTGGAAGCGAGAGCATATAGTAAAATATACTCAATATATTGCAATATGCAGCTGGTATATACTGGTATATATCTTCTGGAAAGCAATCTGGAAATACTTATATGTATAAGAGCCTTAAAAATGTTCATACATTTTGATCCAGTAATTTCATTTTGGGGAATCCAAGAAAATAATCCAAAATATGGGGAAGTGTTATAAATACTCAGAGACTCATCTCAAATTCCTTATAAGAAAAAAAATAAAAAGCAGCCCAAATATAGCCAACAACAGTGGTTGGTATATCTAGTAATATTCTATCCCACAGACTACCATCCAGTTATTAAAAAGTTTTAGAGACCATACATATAGAAAACTGTAAATGTCATAATAATAGTGAACTTCCTGTCAAGACACTGCTCTAAGCACTTTATTCATATAATTCATTTAATAATAAAGTGCTGGGGAAATATTAATGGCATAAAGCACTAATACTTGAGGTTTTAGGGGGTTGTTTTTTTTTTTTTTTTTTTTTTTTTTTTTTTTTTTTTTTTTTTGTG
>NW_007729052.1:37029-40646 GCF_000696425.1 Galeopterus variegatus | reverse complement strand
CCGGCAACGGATCGCAACCCTCAGTGTTGCCCCCGTACCGGACCGGGGACCGGCAACGGGATCGCAACCCTCGGTGCTGCTCCCGCGCCTCGCTCAGCCAGTGAGCGGGAACCGGTCTGTATGTGGGATCCGAACCCTCGGGCGGGAGCGCCGCCGTGCTTCCCAAGCGGCGCACTTATCCAGTGCACCACCGGGCCGGCCCTAGGGGGTTGTTTTTTGTTGTTGTTTTTTTTTTGGTCAGAATCCATTGACAATTTGCTGACAACTTCCACAAAAAACACACATAAAACATTTTCCATAGAGGTTCAGAGGGTCTGTGGATTCCAGGTTAAAAAAAAAAAAACTAATATGTTCAGTATATTCACAACAATGTAAGAAATACGCATATGAAAAAGATGAGGCCAACACAGCCAGATGTAACAGTGTTTCCAGGAAAGTCAGATATATATATTTAGTGGTATAAATCACCAAATTGGGGCACTAGAGAGAACCATGAGAATTTTAGTCAGACAGACCTGACATCAAATTACAGCTTTGGGGCCGGCCCGGTGGCGCACTGCTACAGTGCGCCGCTTGGGAGTGCAGCGGCGCTCCCGCCGAGGGTTCGGATCCCACATACAGACCGGCGGCTCACTGGCTGAGCGAGTTGCAGGAGCAACACCGAGGGTTGCGATCCCGTTGCCGGTCACGAAAAAAGACAAAAAGGACAAAAAAAAAAAAATACAGCTTTAAAAATTACTAGCGACATCACATACAACACTGGGTAAGTCACCTTAGTTCCCTTATGTGTAAAATGCCTATGTCCTTCTTCATAAGACTGCTATAAATAAGCACATATGAAAGGTGCTCTATAAATAGTAATTCCCTATGCGACTATTCAATAATTTTAAGAATTAACATTATCTATGCCAAAGTCATCTAAGAGTAAGTAAACTTGCTAACATTCTCCCCACATCTCAATGTATGTACCTGTCAAACAAATGAAAAGAAATTCACTAGTTAGCCTAGAAGTGGACAAACAGCAATTTATGAAATTAGTTTCACTTACTACAAATGTAACTTGTTAGAATTGCTGTAATGCAACATAAAACATGCTGTGAAAAGATGGCACAAAATAGAATATTTATTTCTACACATGAAATCAATGTCAGTAGGTACACCCTGCTCTTAGATGGCAGGAAGCACAGAGCCTCATCAGACCATGACTGACGTGTTCAGCCAAAGAGATGACACAACTATTCAAATGTGCTGAAGCCTGGTTTGGAGAGATTTGTTTTGTTTTGTGTATTGTAGTCAGGGTTAATAAGGAGCCTATTACGCTGCATTCAAGCTGAGAATTTTCACTGACACCACCCCCCACCCCACCCAGGCAAGATACAGAACTACACCCTTCCCCCCACTGAACAACATGCTTCAGGAAAGACAAAATGCCTTATCCCAGCTTCCTGAAGCACAATCATGTATGAGTGCACAGTGTACAAGTGTGAGATATTCTAGAGGCACCTCACAGCAAGCTGGGACCTTAAAGGTCATGCCTCAGAAATCTACTTTTATACAGAAAAGTAGAATTTTTAATTTTAGAATTTTCTTTCACTGTCAAATTTTCAAGATTTGATATTCTATTAAGAATTTCATCTTGGATTAAAAACTGACTTTCCTTCAAAGTGTTGGGTAAAAAGGCCAGCCAGTTAGCTCAGCTGGTTAGAGCACAGTGTTATAACACAAAGGTCAAGGGTTCAGTTCTCTTTACTGGCCAGCTGCAAAAAAATTTAAAAAGTATTTACCCATATAGTTTCCTGGATACCACCTGGCCCCAAGAACACATTTGAACTGTGAAAGCCATTATTTCAGCTTTCCAATTGTCCTTTGGGTGCCTGTAACAACTTTCTATTCAATTATAAGCAAATTTTAGAGCTGGAAGAGACCTTTAAAATCATCTAGTTAAGTTCAGAGTGGCACTATATCTCATGTGAAGATTAGATTCCAGGTTAGCATGTAAGTTGAAAATGGCACATGGTCAAAATCAGTCTTAAGGTTCCAGTCAAGACGGCAGAATAGACAGTCCCCAGTGTGTCTCTCTCCCACAAATCAACCAATTTACAACTATAAAAATGTAGCAATTGCCAAGCTGGGGCCACTGGAGCTCAGGGGAGGAGGAGGAGAGACCTATGGACTTCATGAAGGCAGGAGAAACCACAATGAGACAGAGAAAAAACTGCTCCGAGTGTTTCGGGCCATGGCTGCTTTAAGGCTGGAGCTGCTGAGCACATGGAGCAGGCAGGAGCCAGCAAAAGCCACAGCTGAGCCCTTTGGATGGAGTTGCTTGGAGGTGGCAGGGGAGAAGAGGGCCTTGGTGGCCCCAGGACAGCAAGACCACTACGAGGAGCCAGAACAGCTGAAAATGGGGAGCCATTCAGAGGCCGGTGAGTCATCACAAGGAACCAGCACAGGGCTCATCCCATTGGAAGTGTTTGAAGCACAGGTGGTGGGGGAGACGGGCCCAACAGAAGAACACTGGGGCACAGCAAGGACAGCCAACTCACCCCCCAATAGGTACAGGACCATTCAGAGGAGTCTGGTCGGGAATGCAGAATTGCATGGGGCACAGTTAGATGAAAAGATTCAGGCCCAGATCAGAGTTTCTACACAACCCAGGTGGCACCTGGTCTTCCAGAGCCAGAAGTACCTATAAGGTCAATCATTAAACCCTGAGCTGCACAAAAAGTCTTCCCTAGGAAAACAGCACCGATTTAGCTCAACAACACAGCTCAAGTACTGGTTTCCACAGGAAGTTCCCTGGTTTTAGAAGTAAGCAAAGGACAAAAAATCAGTCCCAGCCCAGGCACACCACGAGTGTCTTGGGACCTGTTAGGGGACCTGAGGTATGGAGCTGGGGACCAGACACCCCCCCCCCACATCCAGGCACACCACCAGTGCCTCAGGACCCCACCTGGGGGCCCAGAGCATGGAGCCAGGGACCAGAACCCCCCCCCCCAACAATCAGGCACACCGCCAGCACCAAGGAGGATGCCAAAAACATCACCTCCATGTGGGTGGCCCACCACAGCCACCACAATAACCTCGGCTGCCACAAAAGTGAATAGATGTCACAACCACCACGCAGATTGTCTACCAGCCACTGGAGTGCATTGACACAAGGAGAGTCACCAGCAGAGACCAAAGAAAATAGGATGTCTCTCTCCACAAAGCCCATGCCAGAGTGACAGAAGAAGCATCTGATCTATGATAATATTGGGGGACCTGAACACACCTTTCGGCATTGAACAGATCATCTAGGCAACAGAGCAACCATTACTCTTTCAGAGGGAGAGAAGAAATCTAGGGTTGTCAGTGATGAGAGCGGGGAAGGCGGATGGTGAGGGGGATGGAGAGAGATTGGACAAAGGACATAAAGAATAAGCACAATTTCGGCCAGCCCGGTGGCGCACTGCTGCAGTGCGCCGCTTGGGAGTGTGGCAGCGCTCCCGCCGAGGGTTCGGATCCCACACACAGACCGGTTCCCGCTCACTGGCTGAGCGAGGTGCGGGTGCGACACTGAGGGTTGCGATCCGCTGCCGGACACGAAAAAAGACAAAAAAAAGGGGGGGGGGGGGGGG
>NW_007729052.1:27077-36930 GCF_000696425.1 Galeopterus variegatus | reverse complement strand
AAAAAAAAAAAAAAAAAAGGGGGGGGGGGGAGAATAAGCACAATTTGTAACAAGATGCATGCTAGTAATATTGATTTGATCAACATATGTCAACACTGAATCCCAAAAACACATATAATCAATTATGATTCAATAATAAACAAACAAACAAACAAATAAATAAATAAAACAAAAATAATCTTTAAAAAAACTCTCAGGAAAAAAGAAAAATCCCTCAGGAAATTGAGATCAACAAACAAAATTATCTCAGTAAGTTCGAAGCCAGTTTTTTCCTCTACTATTAAAATAGGTAACACTTTTTGTAGCCATTAAGCCCCCAAATAAAGTTGCTGGGTTGTGTTAAGAAGCCAGGTTAAATATAAAACATCAGAACCACTTAACGCAGTCATATTTGCACATATTTGGTTTGGAGAGATTTGGAAACAAGGAAATAGATTCAAGGTAATACCTATGTGTTGCTTCCTCCAGGGAAGAGGTATGACAAGGATGACCTTACCTCCAGGTTAGTCCAAGACAGTTCCAGTTTACACCTGTCAACCTGGCATAATTTTTCATAGGCCCCTGTTGATTTTCAAAGGTAGTTTGAGTTACTCCCATGTCCTATGAATCTAGGCTGGACTCTGTAACTAGGAGGTAATCTAGGTAGTCTAGGTAATCTCTGTGACTCACATTAATCCAGGAAATGTGGCTAAAGTGATAATATGCCAGTTCTGGGCCTACACTTTAAAACTAGCAATGTCTGATTCCTCCCTCTTGAAATATTTGTTTGTGGGACCTCTGAGCCACTACGTTAGATACCTGGCTATCCCACTGGAGATCCTACTGGAAAAGAAAAGGCCCTGAGACTACGTAGAGAAGAAAAAAGGCCCAGCTGCCCCAGCATCACAGTGGAGCCACCAGATGACACCAGTCTCAGCCAGCCCAGCAGAACAACTTCCCAGATGAGCAAGAATCATAAAATACTAGCGGTATGATACACTTTCCTATGACAGAAAAGGGGACTCCTGTAATTCCTCATGAACCAGTTCAGAAGTGAGTGGGGACGGCTACTAACTTGAGCCAGAAAAGGCAAGCTTTATGACAGCAGTCACCACACCCTTTTAATCTCTGGGTAAGTTATGCACCTCGGACCAACCTTAGGACGCTCTGGGAAGGCTAAAACTAAGAAAGTCTTCATGTGTAATATTTTTGCACTGATCTTAGAGAGGATCCCTAACTTTGAGTGGCTGATTTGTATTGAGTACATGCTAAGCAGACACTTTGTTATTTTGTTTTTGTTTGTTTTTTAAAAGACGACTGGTAAGGGGATCTTAACACTTGACTTGGTGTTGTCAGCACCATGCTCTCTGAAATGAGCTAACCGGCCGGCCATCCCTATATAGGGATCCGAACCCGTGGCCTTGGTGTCATCAGCACCGCACTCTCCCAAGTAAGCCATGGGCCGGCCCTTAAGCAGACACTTTGAATAAGTGAGTGAGTATACTATCATGGCTTAAAGAGGTTAAATAACCTGCCCAAGATTCCCCAGTTCCTGCATGACACAAAATAAGATGGCATCTCTATATCTAGTAGGTGGCATATAATGTAATAATAGTCAAGCATATAGGATCTAGGTTAAGTCACCACAAGCTAGGTTCTACCACTTACCATTTGAGACCTTAGACAAGTTAAGTTCTCTAAATCTTAGTTTCATCACCTACACGATGGGGATGATACCATTTGTGTTGTAGGACTGTTGTGAGGATTAAATAAGATTGCATTTGTAAAGTCCTTCGGCACAGTGCCCGTTCTCCCACACGCACAGAGCTAGAAGGAAAGGAGGTAAGAAGGCTGGCAAGGTGCCTTCAGAATTATTTCTGCTAAGGGCTGGCCCGTGGCTCACTTGGGAGAGCGTGGTGCTGACAACACCAAGTCAAGGGTTAAGGTCTCCTTACCAATCATCTTTTGGGAAAAAAAAAAAAGAATTACTTCTGCTCATCTGTGGTCAGACTGCAAAAAGCACTTGTAAGCCAATAAAGGTATTTGCTGCTGAGAATTCCAAGCCAGAAACCTCTATTTTGTATATTTCCTAGGAAAAGTTTCTGTTCATATTTTTAAACAAACAAAAAGTTGTTACTGAGAGCCAAATTTGCACCAGGCACTACTCCAGAAGCTGGGGTAATAAAAGAGCACAAGATTAAAAAAGCCCTCACCTCACAGTTTACTTTCTACTTGGAGGAATCAGACAATAAACAAGTATAACTAAGGAAACATGTTAGATAGTAAGACTGAGTAAAAAAAAAAAAAAAAAAAAATTGATGCTGGGTCTTCCAGGAGCGGGGAAGGGGCAGAAAACTATGGCAGTTTCATGTGCTCAGTGCACTGAGGGAGTGGCTCTTGTTTCAGGCCTACCCAGTGTGCACCTAGAGTCAGGAGCACACTGTGGGAGCAATCCAGTTCAGCATGTGGAAGAATGGCATTCAGTGAGCTGTGCCATCATTTCAGATAAGGAAAATGTAACCATGACTGCAGAGATCTCCTTGGGTCACTCCAAGCAGTTACTAAGCAATGTAACTGAACTGCAGATCCCTGGTGAAATATCTTCCAACAAATCTCTATATGAGGGGTTGAATGCAGAGAACTACAGAACTAAGACACTGTCATCTTCCTGAAAGATGAGGAGTACCATTCTTTGCCCATCATTATTGGAAGCAGTGTTGGTGGCCTTCTGGTTTTGATCATGATTACAGTCATCCTGCTGAAGTCCAGCTTTTTCAAAAGAAAATATCAACAGCTAAACTTAGAGAGCATAAGGAAAGCCCAGCTGAAACCAGAGAATCTGCTCACAGAGGAAAACTAGGACCTGCTTCCTCATCCATTGGGAGAGAATATCAATCCACCTCTGAACCTCTAGAGACTTGGTGTCGTGCTGATTACTTTTTCCTTTAGGATGATCTAGAGCAGTAATGAAGAAATTGTTTGTAGAAATTTGTAGAATATTGTTTTTTAACCATACATTGTCCCAACAGTGTTTGTGCATTGTGCAAAAAGTAAACTTGGGAAGCATCTGCTATTAAACAAAGTTAAACTGTTAAAAAAGAAAACGAAATACAGCAAGGAAGAGCCAGGGATGCAGCTGAAATTTTAGATAGATTGACCAGGAAAAGCCTTGCTGAGAATGTGACATTTCAATGCAGCTGGGAAAGAATAAGCTATATATGAACTGGGGAGAAGGGGCAACTCAGAGGAGCAAGGAGAAAGCCCTGCAGGTGGAAGAATAACAAGTGCAAAGGCCCTGAAGCAGAAGCATATCTGGCAATGGTCAAGAAATAGCAAGTAGATGGATGTAAACAGAGTGGAGAAAAGGGGAGAGTAGCTGAGGTCAGGGGTGACAGGGACTATATCTTGTAGGGACTATACTGGCATCTTGTTTTGGATGTCAAGTGATAAAAGGGTTTCATGACAGTTAATTTTATGCATCAACTTGACTGGGGCACAGGGTGCCCAGATATTTGGCCAAATATTATTCTGAGTTTGTCTCTGAGAGTGTTTTAGGGTGAGATTAACATATGGACTAAGTAAAGCAGATTGCCCTCCCTAACGTGGGTGAGCCTCATCCAATAGGTTAAAGGTCTGAATAGAACAAAAACTCTAAGAGGGTACTCCTAAAAATTTTTTTAAAAATAAAAAACAGGAACTCCTCCAACCTCACTGCATGATTTGGGACATTGGCTCTCCTGGTTCTCTGGCCTTCAGACTTGAACTGGAACTCACACCACTGGCTTTCCTGGGTCTCCAGCTTGTCAACTGCAGACCTTGGAACTTCTCAGCCTCCAAAGTCACATAAGTCAACATATATTTATTTATATAAAATAAATCTGTGGGCCGGCCCGGTGGCGCACTGCTATAGTGCGCCGCTTGGGAAGCGTGGCGGCGCTCCCGCCGAGGGTTCGGATCCCACATACAGACCAGTTCCCGCTCACTGGCTGGGTGAGGCGCGGGGGCAGCGCCGAGGGTTGCGATCCCGTTGCCGGTCCCGGTCCGGTACGGGGGCGACACTGAGGGTTGCGATCCGTTGCCGGACACGGAAAAAGACAAAAAAATAAAAATAAAAAAAATAAATCTCTTCATTCATATGCATATACAAGAGTACTTCAACAAGTTCATGGAAAGATTCATATCCTCTTTTAATTCTATTTTCCACAAACTTTTGGAGTACCCTCATACATATACATACGTCAAATAAGGTAAGGGCTGCAAAGTGACTACTGGATTTGGCAACATGGAACACACTAGTGACCTTAACAGCAATTGTGGAGGAACAGTCAGCAAGCCTGAATGAAATGTGTTCAAGAGAGAATAGGAGAAATTAAATGGAAGACAGAATTCAGAAAATCAAAGAGAGTTAGGTTTTGTTTATTTTTAATAAAGGAGAAACAGTAGCCTGTTTATATGCCAAAAAGAAGGATACAATAGAAAAGGAAATTGTGATGATGCAAATAAATGAAGAATTACTGGAGTAATGTCCTTAAGTAGGCAGAAGAGGATAAGTGCACACACTGAGGGGTTGACCTTAGCTAGGAGCAAACATAGTTATCGAAGTACAGCAGAGTATCAGGCACAGATGTAGACAGGTGGCACATATGGAAGTGGGAGCTTGTAGATGTTTTCTTCCAATTGCTTCAATTTTTTTCCCCCCAGGGAAATAAAAAGAGAAAGGAGAAAGAAGAACTCAAGGTTTAAAATAAGATATTTCAACTACTGTCTAGGAGAGTTACTAGAATAGGAAAACAGAATATAATCTATAATGGGCCTACTTAATTTTGGTGTTCATGACTTTAAAGTGAGACTGGTCAGTGGTTTCTCCAGCCACTTTTAGCTGCATGGATGCAAGCAGAGAATAGGCAAAAAGTTGGATTACACAGGTCGTAACAGATGCAGTCCCAAATCTACTCGGTCTTGCTTGACAGTCTACATCTCTACTGGAGCAACCCTAGCAAAAGTATGCAGGCTCCCAGGATTATAAAGCCCCGGCCCACTGTGGTGTGTCATCTTCTAACACCAACAGCTGTCTCTACCTCCCCCAGTGGTAAGGCTGGGCTTTGGTGAACTTCATTGTGCCCACTGTGGCAGAAGCCCCAGAAGTTCCAATGCCCAAATTCAGCTGCTTCTCCAGTAACTTCGAGCAGAGGCTAAGTAACAAACCCAAAAGCACAAGACAGTTAAGACCCTTGGGGTAAATTGACCAATAAGAGACAGGAGATGGGAAGGAACCAACAATTGAATTTCTTAGCCATTCTCCCCACATACGTGCCCCCAGAAGTGTTCTGAGAGGTGCCATGATTCTCTAGAGATTTCCAGCATGACCAAGCCAGCTAAGGTTATTGTAAAGCTGTGGCCAGCTTGTTAAGTTACCACTTTGGATTTGCTTTCCCTTTCCTCACCTTGCTTTCGTTTTTCAACCTTCACTCTAACTTCAAATGAAGTATTAGCACATAGGCTTTGTTGTACGCTTTGTTTTCTGTGGAATCCAGTGTAAGACATAGGCTGTGGCTTAGCCAAAAAAGTAGATGAAACGAGAGGAAGACAAGGGAATAGGAGGAGAGGATGTATGCCTGGCTATGGAATTTAAGCTGAACAAAGACAGGAGAACGTTCAAGGAAACAGGTGTCAGGATCAGTGAACTAAAAGTCGTGATGGGGTTAAAGACTGCAGGAACTGGGATGTTGGAAGGTGTGCACACAGGAAAGTGCAGGAGGGGTAGAATGCTGAGTTTGAAATTGAGATGACAGAGGAATTTCAGATAAAGGCAACTCAAGGGAAGGGTAGTCAAGGTAGGGTAGAGAACAGGATCCCCAGAAGAGAGGTCAAGGAACAAGGAAGCCAAGGTATTTGAACAATCAGGGTCACTGTGTAGTTCAACCTATGTAGCCTTCATAGTAGCTCTGGGAAGAATTATCTTCAGGAATACTGAAATCACAAAAGACTACAGAAATTGTACTGGACTAAGTAACAGAAAGGTAGAAACTACTTCCCTTCTAGGAGACTAAGTAATTCAGACCCCTCCCACTAGAGAATAACTAGAGAAGCTGAAAATATATTTAAATTAGCTCGGTTGGTTAGAGCACAGCCTTATAACACCGAGATCACAGGTTCAGATCCCCATATTGGCCAGCCATCAAAAAAAAAAGAAGGGCCAAGCCCGCAGTGCACTCGGGAGAGTGCGGCGCTGGGAGCGCAGCAGTGCTCCCGCCGCGGGTTTGGATCCTATACAGGGATGGCTGGTGCGCTCACTGGCTGAGCGTGGTGCAGGTGACACCAAGCCAAGGGTTGCGGTCCCCTTACCAGTCACAAAATAGGAAAAAAAAAAAAAGAAAGAAAGAAAGAAAAATATATTTAAAACGTCTGCTTAAAGGAATCAGAAAACTAACGAGATATACCCAGAATGCAGGAGAGACTGGAGCTCAGAAAGAGATGTTCAGCTATTAGGGTCACTTTTCCTCACAAAGATATTTGACAATTCTAGAGGGGACCACTAAGAGGATACAACATTGAGTAATGCACCTAATAGCATCTTAAAATTCAGGTAGCAGTCACAAGACTGCAGTGACTGCCATCATGGGGAAGGGAAGAAACAATGGCCACTTGAATGCCCCTTTCTTTGGGTTGGGACCCCAAAAGGCTAGGGTATACCCTAGGAGTTAAAGATGAAACTGAAGAAGTTAGACCATCAAAGAGATGAACACATGGGCCGGCCCGGTGGCGCACTGCTACAGTGCGCCGCTTGGGAAGTGCGGCGACGCTCCCGCTGAGGGTTCGGATCCCACATACAGACCGGCCGCTCACTGGCTGAGCGAGGTGCGGGAGCAACACCGAGGTTTGCGATCCCGTTGCCGGTCCCGGTCCGGTACGGGCGCGACACTGAGGGTTGCGATCCGTTGCCGGTCAGTAAAAAAAGACAAAAAGGAAAAAAAAAGAGAGAGATGAACACAAAACAGGTAGTTGGGAAAAATAAGTTTTGTTAATGTACAGTCGAGCCAAGCATCTATAATTAACATTAATTTACTGTATGCTATCTAATGGCTAGAAGAGAGGTCAAATGTCCTCAACACAAAGAAATGATTACGTTATATAATGATGAATATGCTAAATACCCTGATCTGATCATCACACATTGTATACCGTATTGATATTCAACTCTATACCCCACAAATATGTATAATCAACTGCATTTCAATTTTTAAAAAAAGAGAGAGAGAGACTTCAGTTCAGCTTTGAACCATCTCAATTCTTATAATTGGATTAAGGTGACTTCAGAGTGCTACTATTTTACCAGAAGCAAACATAAATCCGCTCTAGAAGAAGGCATTATCCTGGGCTTCAAAATACAATTTTGCAAATTCTAAGTTTGATATACAGCACAAAATCAAAAATAACCAGGCACATGAGGAAATAATACAACATGAACAAAAACCAGAAGAAGTATAACTCAGAAACAGATCCACAAAAGTTCTAGATATTAGAGCTACCAGAGTTTTATTTTTATTTTTTTTCCCAGATTTTTAAATAACTATATTTACCATGTTCAAAGAGATAAAAGACAAGAGTCACAGTTTTAGCAGAGAACTAGAAACTATATAAAAAAGAACGAAATGGAAGCTCTAAAACTAAAAAAAGACCATACAACTAAAATTAAAAACTCAATGAATGGATTTAACAGTAGACACACAGGAAAAATGAGAGAAGTTAGAAAAAAATATCTTAAACAAAGCCCAGAGATATAAAAATCTGGAAACCAGAGACTAGGGCTAAGAAACAGAGATACAGAACATATGTGTAATTGGAGTCCCAAGGAAAAAAAGAAAAGGAATAGGGCAGAAATAATATTTGAATAATAACTGACAAGTTTCTAAAATTAATTAAAGAAAGCAAGCCACAGGTTCAAGAAGCCCTAAGAATCCTAAGGAGAGTAAACTTAAAAAACAAAAAATTCACACCTAGGGACATCATAATAAAAGAGCTGAAACCCAAAGAGAAAAAAATTTAAACAACCTGAAAAAAGTGGGGGGGGGGGGATTACAATTATACTGACAGTTAATCTACTATTAGAAAATTTAGAAGCCAAAACACAACAAAATATCTCTGAAGTGCTGAAAGTACTTGCAACTTGGAACCTGTAAATATAACCTTCAACTACAGAAGCTGAAATAAAAACATCTTCAAACAGGTTCATCACTGATAGGTCCACACTAAAAGAGTTATCAAAGGGTATTCTTCAGGCAGAAGAAAAATGAACCCAGATAGAAATTTAAGAGGTGTACAAAAAAATAGAAAGCAACAAAAAGAGCAAATACCTTGGTAAATCCAAATGAAGTCATTGTATAAGATAACACTTTCTTATAGGAACTAAAATATATAACAACAGGCACAAGGGGGTATGTGGAGCTAAGCATTCTAAAGTTTCTAAAGTCCTTATATTGTCCTGCAAGAGGGTAAAAGTACCAAGTTAACATTATTAGATTGACAAATCAAGGATGTAAACTGTAATCTCTACGACAGCCCCTAAGAGGAACGGTACTTTTTAAAAAAGCATGTAACTACTACCAAGCTAAGGGAAGAGGCAGAATAATAATACCAAGTCAAAAAATAATAAATAAATAAATAAATACCAAGTCATGCAAAAGAAGATCAACAGGAACAAAAAGAAACACAGAACAGGGGGTTCCAACAGAAAGCTTTAAGTCAGTAGATCTAAATACAAATAAATACATCGATAAATATATTAAATGAAACAGTGAATGGAATTAAATTCCCTAGGTAAAAGCAAAGATTCACTTTTAAGAATGGGATAAAAACCTGTTCAAATATATCTAAGACATCAGAATAAAGAAAGGCTGAAAATAAAAGGACAAAAAAGATACCATTCAAACAATAACCGAAAAAAAAAAAAAAAAACCCTGGCATATTAAACAAAGTAGATGTTAAGGCAAGAAACATTTCTACAGATAAAAGGGACACTCCAGGGCCGGCCCGTGGCCCACTCGGGAGAGTGCGGTGCTGATAACACCAAGGCCTCGGGTTTGGATCCCGTATAGGGATGGCCGGTTTGCTCGCTGGCTGAGCGTGGTGCTGACAACACCAAGTCAAGGATTAAGATCCCCTTACCGGTCATCTTTTTTTAAAAAAAAAAAAGGACACTCCAAATGATAAAAGGTTCAATCCTCCAGAGCACCGTGTTAAGGCAGATTACAGCAAAAAGTAGTAGTGAGTGGCATGATGTGATAACATCATATTCATAGCAGGGTGTTTTCAGGGAGGAGAGAAGAAAGGTATGGAAATGGCAGGAAGAACAAGGAGGACATCGCACTTCTAGGCCAAGTGAGATGAGGGAAGGGGGTGGGGGGTAAGCAAGTACTACTTGAGAGGGCTTGGGGGCAGTAGGGTCATCAGGAGACAACCGACCTTCCCTTGGTCAGAACAAGAATGGGAGGGAAAACCACAGAAGAAATGAAGAGATTGAGGACTGGGGGATTCTGCCGATGTAACTGGAGTTTCATTCAGAGGGCTCATAAAAAGCTTTCAAGAGAAGGTCATCTCTCTTTCACTGAGTGGAAGATGGGATCAGAAAAGAAAATGTACAAAATCTTGCAGATATCAGAGTCCAGGAGAAGAGGGATGGCTTAGGAATCACATGATGAGATCAACACTCGTGGTCTCAAGGCAGACAGTCCTGGAGAGGCTGTGAGTGCTGAGGGAAGGGACAGTATGATAGGAGATTTTGTCAGGAATGTCTGCGGTGCTGGGGCTTCCATGTGACTTCTGCTCTAGACTGACAGGATAGCAGTCTTACTCTAAACACTGGAACATTCTTTTC
>NW_007729052.1:24596-25760 GCF_000696425.1 Galeopterus variegatus | reverse complement strand
CAAGTCAAGGGTTAAGATCCCCTTACCGGTCATCTTTAAAAAAAAAAAAAAAAAAATTAACGTGTGTGCTTTTGGTCAAGATGAAGTAACAGACACCAACCACATTTACCCTCCCACTTGAAACATCCAAACAAACAAAATACGTAAAACAATGGTTTTTCCAGGCAATGGACACCAGAGGACAGTGACGCTTGAGAGATGAGAAACGAGATGGGCCCTACAGCTGTCCCAACTTACTACCCTGAGAGACAATGGCACAAGGAGAGCAAAGTGAACAGATACTTCACCAAAGAAGACATGGGAATGGCAAATAAGTACATGAAAAGACGCTCAACATTATTAGTCATTCAGCAAATTAAAAGCTAAAACCACAACGAGATGGCACTGCACACCTACTAGAATGGCTAAAATTAAAAAGACTGACCATAACTAGTGTTAGCAAGGTTGTGGAGCAACTAGAACTTGTATATACTGCTAGTGGGAATGAAAAATTGTAAAACCACTTTGGAAAACAGTTTGGCCTTTTCTTTAAAAATTAAGTATACAGGCTGGCAAGTTAGCTCAGTTGATTAGAGTGTGGTGCTGGTAACATCAAGGTCCAGGGTTCAATCTATGTACCAGCCAGCTGCCAAAAAAATAATAATAACAATAAGCATACAACTATCATGATTCCATTCCTAAGTATTTACCTGAGAGAAAAGGAAATATATATTCATACAAAGACTTGTATATTAATATTCATTGCAGCTTTGTCTGTAATAGCCAAACAATGGAAATAATCCAAATGTCCATCAACAGGTGAATGGATAAAAATTTCTGGTATGTCCATACAATCTAATACTACTCAGAAATAAAAAGGAATAATCGACCGATACTTGCAACAACATGGATGAATATCAAAACAATTATGCTGAACCCAGACAAAATAAGTACATGATTCCATTTATATAAAAGTCTAAAATATGCAAACTAATCTAGCGACAGAAAGATCAGTGGTTGCTTAGGGGAAAACAGACAGGTAGGTGGAATTACAAAGGGGCCCAAAGAAAGTTTTGAGGGTGACAGGTCACTATCTTGATCAAGGTGATAATTTCAGATGTATACATATGTCAAATTAATCAAATTGTACACTTTAAGTATGTGCAGTTTCTGGAATGTCAATTA
>NW_007729052.1:8570-24005 GCF_000696425.1 Galeopterus variegatus | reverse complement strand
ATAGAGTATACTTTATCCAAATCTAGATGGCACAGCCTACTACACACCTAGGCTATACCACCATCGTACATGCAGTCTGTCATTATGTGTACGTACCAAAATGTCATTATGTGGTGCATGACTGTAGTTGACTGAAGATTTAATGATACTAAGGAATAAGAATTAATTTAATTGTGAAAATTGTCGTTAGATTGTTTTTAAAGTCATATTTTAGATATGTACACTTATAGATAGATATGTATGTAGGTCAGGATAGGCCTTATTGAGTAAAGATCTGAATGAAATGAAGGAGAAAAAGGCAGAGAAGTAATGAAGGACCAGACAGAGTAGGTCTTACAGGGCCGCCATGAGGGCTTTTTTTTCTTTTTTTTTTTTTTTGAGGACTTTTATTTTCACCCTAAGTGGAATGGGAGCTTCTGGAAGGTTTTAAGGAGAGGAGAAACATACTGACTTATATTTTAAGCATACAGAAGCAAGAGACTTACTAGAAGGCTACTGCAGTAATTTAAGTTGTAGATGATGATCTCTCAAAGGAAGACAGTAGCAGTGGTGGAAGCATTAAAAAGTAATTAAATTCTCCAAGCCAGTATAGCTGGTCTGTAGACGGGGGACACAAAAATGACACAGGCAGTTCCTGCCCTCAATGAGCAGTGGAGAAGAGAGGAAAGCTAGTAATTATTTAAAGCTAGAGAAGTGCTATAATAGAGGTAAGTAACAAGGTATAACAGGAACACAGACGAGGGGTACCTAACTTAAGAGGACAGATGAAAGAAGAGACTATAATAATAGTCAATAAATGCTGCCTGAATTATTATGTGCAGGTATCTCATTTCATCTCAAAACTTCTATATTCTCTTTTCCAGTGAATGGCACCAGCAATCACCAAGTCACCTAAGCCAGAAACCCAGCAGCTATTATGGCCTTCTTGTGCCCCATATCTAATTTGTCATTAAAGTCTGTCTATTCCAACAGCTTAAGACCTTTCAAATTCATCCTTGTTTCTCTCATGAACTACCCTAACAGTATCCCCTTGCCAGAATTTAATTCTATGAGGGCTGAGATGTATATTTTGCTCACTACTCTATACGCAGTGCCTAGAACAGTGTCCAGCACATAGTAGATGCTCATTTAAAAGTTTCTGAATGAAAGAGTGTTTTGCCTACCTTCAGTGAATCCATTCTTACATGTTCTCCTCAACATGACAGCCAATGATCTTTCCAAACTGCAATTACACTCCCATCACACTCTAGCTTAAAATTTCCCAGTGTCACTCACTGAAAAACAATGATTCTCAAAGGTGGAGAAGTGGAGTTTAAAAATGCATGGTCAAGGTTGGCCAGTTAGCTCACTTAGTTAGAGCAGTGCTGATAACACTAAGGTCAAGAGTTTGGATCCCCTTACTGGCCAGCTGCCAAAAAATAAATAAAATAAAATTCATGGTCAATATCACATTTATTATTTCACAAAAATATTACACTATTGCTTTCATAGTATAAACATTAAACAGAGGTATGATGTTTCTGTGCATATCAAAAAGAGACATGGAAAAAAAAAAAAAAGAAACAAAGAGACATGAGTCTTTAGGGCTGGTCCGAGGCTCACTTGGGAGAGTGTGGTGCTGATAACACCAAGTCAAGGGTTAAGATCACCTTACCAGTCATCTTTTAAATAAATTAATTAATTAAATAAATAAAATTTTAAAAAGAGACATGAGTCTTTAATGATTGTTAAATCATTTAAACAACATTTAAAATAAATTCCAAATGGAAATGACTGCCTAGAAGTACAGGATTTCTTTTGGGATGATAAAATGTTCTGAACTTAAATAGTGGTAATGGTTGCACAACTGTGTGAATATACTAAAAACCATCAAATTGTAAAAGGTGAATTTTATGGTATGTGAATCATACCTGAATAAAACTATTATTTAAAAATAAAATAAACTCTTTAGCTAAGAATTTATGCAAGGCCCTTGTGATTTGGTCCATGGCTACCTGTTCTACAGTTTCACCTTCTACCATTATATTAGTCCATTTTCTTCAACTGTAACTGAATGCCTGAGACTGGGTAATTTATAAAGAAAAGAAATTTATTTCTTACAGTTCTGGAGGCTGGGAAGTATAAGAGCATGGTGCCAGCAACTTCTGAGGACCTTCTTGCTGCTACATAAATGGTGAAAGGTATCACAGGGGGCCGGCCTGTGGCTCACTCCGGAGAGTGTGATGCTGATAACGCCACGGTTCG
Organism: Galeopterus variegatus; assembly: GCF_000696425.1. NCBI lineage: Eukaryota > Metazoa > Chordata > Mammalia > Dermoptera > Cynocephalidae > Galeopterus > Galeopterus variegatus. Next base: position 21,761 of record NW_007729052.1, on the reverse strand, counting down.
GATCCCATATAGGGATGGCCGGTTTGCTCACTGGGTGAGCGTGGTGCTGACAACACCAAGTCAAGGGTTAAGATCCCCCTTACCGGTCATCTTTAAGAAAAAAAAAGAAAGGTATCACAGGGCAAGAGGGTAACAGTGTCTCTCTCCTCCTCTTCCTATCAAGCCACCAGTCCCATGATGGGGGCTCCACCCTGATGGCCTTGTCTAATCCTAATTACCTCCCAAAGGCCCAATCTCTAAATAACGTAAGAACTTGGGGACTAAGTTTCCAACACATGAAATTTGGGGGACACATTCAAACCATAACAATCACTTTTTCATTACCTCTCTAAGCTTGAATCCTCAAACTACTCATGACTCCAAAAAAGTCAAGCCCTCTCTATCCACAGGACTCTATCTAAACCTATGGATCTCTCAGGAAGAAAGAAAACAAGTATCTTTCCTTCACCTGCCCATCAAGACCTACCTTAAAAGTCAGCTCTGAAAAGCCTTCCCTTCTACACCAAATTTCAACCACCTCACCCCAGGGCTTTCAGAGCATAGGCAGTTTATCACGTGGCATTTATCACCCCGACTAGATATTTTATGGCCATGAAAAATAGTAGGTACTCGATAAGTGATTATGTCCAACACACGAAGTTATTCTATAAAATGTGCAAATGCCGTTAATACATATACAATTAATGATACATACCATAAGTATACATTATCTTACATATTTATTAAGTCTTAATTATAAATAATTTTTAAATTATTAACTCTGGCTGTTGGGCATACAAGATTCATTATTATTCTATTTTTCTATATGTTCAAATTATTTCATAAGCAAAAAGACAAACTTATTAATGTTTAAGAAAACTACATAAGTGTAATATCCCATAACAGAGAAAAATTACTGTGTTCTTAGACTACAACAAGAATAAGGAATCCATCACTTTCCTATATAATAAGTTCCTTAAGACATGTACAAAAGTGGAATGTGTAAAAGAAAGGCATGCTCTTGATAAAAAAAAAAAAAACATCACTTTCCTATATAATAAGTTCCTTAAGACATGTACAAAAGTGGAATGTGTAAAAGAAATGCATGCTCTTGTAAAAAAAAAAAAAAAAGAAAAATACCTATTTGCATCTCATCTCATTATCCAGAGCATAATCCAATTTCATAAGTGTTCTTAAATTGTTTTTCTTTTTCCTTCACAATTAAGAACAGTCAACCATGGAGGGGGGATTAGCAAGAAATTGGTAAAGGGCTACAAAAAAATTATTACATTGTGTAATGTTGAATATACTAATTACCCTGTTTTGAGCATCACATATTACTGACAGGTAATATGATGTTCAATGCTGTACCCCACAGATATAATACAATTATGTCTTAATAAAAAACGAAAGAAAAAAATGTCAACTAACAAATGTGTCTAAGGTAAAGCTTGCATGCTTTTAGAATGCCTGATGATTGTTAGCTTCATCTCAGCTGCATTGTTTGTGGAACTTACACTTCAAATTACTGATATCAACACTTTCACTTTTCTATTGCTACTTGTTCTTAATAAGGCAAAAAGTGTGGTTTTCAAGCTTTTTTTTTAACAGCAATAAAACTCTTTCTTAAAAAAGAATTATTATCCAGAAACTTAATATGCAAAATTAGACAAAAAGCTGAGCTATTCCAGTTTATGGCCTGATTCAGCAGGGTAAGGGGCCTGCAGGCCCACCCCCAACCTCTCAGCATCGAACAATGCTGTACAAAAATGGCAATGCCATGGAAACTGACCTGTTGCCAGGCAAGCAGAGAACCAAGCAAGCAACAACTTGAAATGATAGTTCACCAGCTGATAAATAAAATCTTAATTCGGTTTAGGAATATCAATATTTGGCATATGAAAAGCACCCGATGTCCAAAAACCTAAAAAACATGTAGCTAAAAATGACTAGGAGACAATAAAATTCTATAAGAAGTGCTTCAAAATCAATACACACACACACCTTCTCTCACTCACTCTCATTTTACTACATTCCAGTACATGGAGGGCCAATACAGTCCAAGGATAAGATGTTTCCCAAAGTATTCTTTTCTCAGATGTACATTAATTAGAAGTAGAAATTCTTAAGTAATTTACTCCTTAAAGAACAGTGAATTCAGTAAAACAATATTCTCCTTTGGAAAAATCTGGGCTAGAATCATCAATATCGTAATCAGATTTCAATAAACAATAAAATCAGACCGAGCACTTTATCACAAATATTGAGATGAACAGTGGCTACACAAAAACATAAAGTTTGATGTTCTGGTTTCTAAAAGCATTACTATTCTTTTTACAGAATATTTCCACGGGCCGGCCCGGTGGCGCACTGCTACAGTGCGCCGCTAGGGAGCACGGCGGCGCTCCTGACGAGGGTTCGGATCCCACATACAGACCGGTTCCCGCTCACTGGCTGAGCGAGGTGCGGGCGCAACACCAAGGGTTGCGATCCCGTTGCCGGTCCCGGTCCGGTACGGGCGCGACACTGAGGGTTGCGATCCATTGCCGGACACGAAAAAAGACAAAAAAAAAAAAAGGAAAAAAAAAAGAATATTTCCATGAACATAAAACCCAAATTTAAAAGTTTAAAAGCCCCCCCATGCCCGCCAAGAAAGTTTGAAAGCCACAATAACATTAGGAAGAAACCAAATAGGTTAGGTATAAAAGTCAACATATTAACGTCTATTAATGTTTTCTAACAAAAGGGGAATAATAATTCTTCTATTTTCCTTTTTAAAAAAAAAAATTAGACTTTGGGCTGGCTGGTGGCTCACTTGGGAGAACATAGTGTTGATAACACCAAGGTCAAGGATTCCAATCCCCATACTGGCCAGCTGCCAAAAAAAAAAAAAAAATCTAGACTTCTGCTTCCAGCCAAGGTGAAACAATATGAACCAGATTTACCCTGTGTGATATAACATGAAATATACACAGTTCCTAATTTTAAGCCCTTTTGACCTACCTGAGTTTATGGTAATGAGGTGACTTAAGGTGAGGCCTCCAGATAGCCTCAGGATAGGGCCGGTCACCAGAAGGATCGAGTGATTAGAGGGTCTGAACTTTCAGCCCCACCCATCAACCTCCAGGACAGCGGGAGAGGGGTGCTGTAGACTAAGCTCTATAAAAACTCCTGAGCAAGATTTGATGAACTTCCAGGCTGCTGAACACATAGAAGTGCTGGGAGACTGGCGTGCCCAGAGAGCATGGAAACTCTACGCTCCACCCCCATACCCTACCCTATCCACCTCTTCATCTGGCATTCATCAATATCCTTTAAAACATGCTTTATAATAAACCGGCAAAGTGAATGTCTCCCTGAGTTCTGTGAGCCATCCTAACAAGTTGAACCCAAGGAGGGAGCTGTGGGAACTCTAATTTGTAACCAGTTGACCAGAAGTACAGGGGACCTGTACTTGCAATTGGCACATAAAGTGCGGGCAGTTTTGTGGGAGTGGGCCCTCAACCTGTGGGATCTGAGACTATCTGCAGGTAGACAGTGTCAGAATTGCATTTTTTTTTTTCTCCTTTTTGTCTTTTTTACTGACCGGCAAGGGGATCGCAACCCTCGGTGTTGCAACTGCACCGCGCTCAGCCAGAGCGGGAACCGGTCTCCACGTGGGATCCGAACCCTCGCGAGAGCGCCGCCGCACTCCCAAGCAGCGCACTCTCCAGTGCGCCACCCGGCTGGCCCCAGAATTGCATTTAATTATAGGATACCCAGACCCAGTTGGTATCTGCTGGAGAATTGCTGGTATGGGAGAAAAACCCACACATCTGGTCACAGAAGTGTTCTGTATTGAGTGTGAGAGCAGAGTAGAGGGGAAGGTTTGTTTTTTTCTTCTGACACCTTGTCATCTCCCACAACTAAAACCCAAACAAAATATGAGAACAGTTTTCAAGACACTGGACATTGGCAACAAAGTACTGTGATTTCCCTCAGGGTCCCTTGGATGGGAAACAAATGAGATTAAGTCCTACAACTACCCCCGCTTATTGCCTGGAGAGAGTTTCCAAGGGGCAGCAGGGGGAGTTGTAAAACGGGGAGAGTCAGTCAGTCTCCCAGGGCTGAGGAGACAAAGCTGGAAGTCCAGGAAGGTCAATCCAGCTAGAGTTTGTATGACAGATTACCAGAAAAGAAAGAGCTGCACAGAAAGATAATTCCAGCAGTGTAGATCATTGCATGCCTGTGAAATTACTTGGAATTTTTGGGCAAAGAACCACCCAAAAGAAAAGATTAAAAAATAAATAAATAAAAATGGGGTTGGGGCCGGCCCGTGGCTCACTTGGTAGAGTGCGGTGCTGATAACACCAAGGCCATGGGTTCGGATCCCATATAGGGATGGCCGGTCAGCTCACTGGGTGAGCATGGTGCTGATAACACCAAGTCAAGGGTTAAGATCCCCTTACCGGTCATCTTTTTAAAAAAATAAATAAATAAATAAATAAATAAAATAAAAATGGGGTTGACCACGCTCTAACTGAGCTAACCAGCCAGCCCTCATCAAACTATTTCTAAGTAACTTAACCATGTCGCAGAACAAAGCTCAAAAATATTTATAGAAATACAAAAATTACAGCATCCAACAAAGCAAAATTCATACTGTTTAGCATCCAAACAAAAATTATCAGACAAGCAAAGCAACAGGAAAAAAAAACCCAAAATGAGAAGAAAAATCAATCAATTGAAACTGACCCAGAAACAATACAGATAATAGAATAGAATAAGGGCATTAAAAAAACTAACTTTAGGCCATAAGCCCTGTTATTAAAAAAAAAAAATCTAACTGTATTTCAGTGTGTTCAAGAAGTTAAAGGAAAGACAGAACATGTTAAGCAGAGACCTGCAATATATAAAAAAAACAGACTCAAATCAAACTTCTAGACATGAAATCTACTGTCTGAAATGAAAAATATACTGGATAGAATTAAAGGCAAATTAGACATTGCAAACGACTAGAAAACTTGCAGCTATAGCAACAGAAAGTATTCAAAATGAAACAGAAAAAAGAACAGAGCATCACTAAGCAATGGGACTTCAAGCAGCCTAATATATGTGTAATTGCACACTTTAAATATGTACAGTTTAGGGCCGAGCCCGTGGCACAATCAGGAGAGTGCGGTGCTGGGGGCGCAGCAGCGCTCCCGCCGCAGGTTCGGATCCTATATAGGGATGACCGGTGTGCTCACAGCGCTCACTGGCTGAGCGTGGTGCAGCTGGTCTCAAAAAGGACAAAAAATAAATAAATAAAAATAATAAATATGTACAGTTTATTTCATGTCAACTATACCTCAATAAGGTAAAATTAGGTTATTGTTAATTTTTTAAGTCCTACACTGATCTTTAATAAAACCATCCATCTTACTCATCCTTTTTAGTTTAATTAGATACTAAATAACCACCTCAAAAAACAAAGCTCTCCTAAACTTTCCATTTCTACTTGCTTTTTCAAGGAACCTTACTTTGAACACCTTAATAGCAATATTTTAACAATTATTCCACTAAAGTAATTCAGTACAAAACCATCTTAATATTTACCGGCGGAACCAATCTCAAATTTCATCATGCACCTTGATTAAAGAACCAAGACTTATGAACTGATTATAAAAATTAATAACAACAGCTCTGCCATTTTCTGCCACGTAAGACCCCTGCATTACTATAAAGCCATCACTAAATAAGACCCTCACCAGATGTGTTCCCTGGACTTTGAACTTTCTAGCCTCTGAAAATGTCAAACCTGAAGCTCTGCTTGAGCAAGGGCAGGAAGGAACCAGAAAAAGCAGCTTCCTTTTGAGCACTGAGTAACTGTGGAAGAATGAAGGTGGAGGCCTCTCTCCTCAACCAGGGTCCTTAAATGAGAATAACGTAGAGCAGAGTCCCCAGCCAACTCTTGATGGACATGTAATAGGAGTAAGAAAAAAAACTTGTTTTAAGCCACTGAGGTTTATGACTGAAGTGTATCCTATCGTATCCTGACTGATATAACTTACTAATTAATGTCAAGATGGGACTCAGTATGCCAAGATGTGAGAAGACTGGAAAACGGAATGACTGGTTAAATTAAAGCATCTTCAGGCTTATGGACTCCCTGATTTCTATCTATAACTTCTTTAAGGGATCTGAGAATCCCAGAATAGGAACTCTTAATCTGGTGGCCCTGGTATTTCTTACACCTCAAAGTCCTGCCCCAGATTTTCTGCATCTTGTCAGCAGACGGGGAAGAAAAAGAACACAGAGAAACCTGAAGGAAGTTTTAGGGACCAAGCCTAGAAATGGTGCATATAACTTATACCCACATTCTATTGGTCAAAACTCAGTCATATGCCCCCACCCTACCTGTAAGAGAAGCTAAAACTAAATAACCAATACTGGAAGAAGTCCACATGTCCAAGGTCTGATAAAATGCCTCTACCTTTTCCCCCTGCAAAATGAGACTAAATCCACTGACAGACAACTATGGGAAATTCTTTTGGGAAAAAGCTCTTAAAGATGTCTTTACAATCAGAGATGACTTTACAATCAAAAATAGAAGAAGACCAATACCACAAAAGACAAACACATTAAGCAAATCAAAGAATTTACTCCAAGCTAAAGAAATAGAGTAAAAAGCACTTTGAAATAAATATTTTTAATATCTTGAAAGAGATAAAGGAGCAAGCAAGCAAAAATAAAAAGTGATGAAACAGAAAAGGTAGTTAAGAAAAATAACCAATTAGACATCCTACAAATAAAAACTATATATGGGGGGGGGACCTCAGAAGATATGCTAAATAGAAAACTAAATATAGATGAAGAGCAGATTAATGAGTTGGAAGATGGAACTAAGGGAAGCTCCCAGCACCAAGATACAGGAAGATATAAAATATAAAAGAAAAGTTAAGAGACATTTAGGATATATCTTTTAAGGAAAAAAGAATAGAGAGAATAGAGAGTGGGCATGTCTTAAGAGAGAATGTCTAAAAAATTCCCAGAAATTAAAAAAAAAAAAGATTATCTTCAGTCTTCATATTTTAAAAGTTTATCAAATGCTGAGCAAAATTAACTTTAAAAAGTCCATGGGGAGGGGGAGTGGAGGGATGAACAGGCACAGCACATGGATTTTTAGGGCAGTGAAAATACTCTGTATGATACTATAATGGTGGATACATATCGTTATACATTTGTCCAAACCCAAAAAATGTCAAAAAAAAGAATGTACAATGTCAAGTGAACCCTTAATATAAACTATGGATTTTGGTTGATTACAATCTGTCACTGAAGGTTGGTCAATTGTAACAAATGTATCACTCAGGTGGGAGATGTTGATAATGGGGGGAGGGAGGGATGCTACACATGTGGGGGCAGGAAGGACATGGGAAATCTCTGTATCTTCCTCTCAATTTTGTTGTGAACCTAAAACTGCTTTAACAAAATGGGTCTTTAATAAAATTTTTAAAAATAAAAAAAATTAGTAACAACAAAGCTTTCAATTCATCAAAACCTCTAGATCAGTGCTGGTTAATTGAACTTTCTGAGATGACAGAAATGTTCTATTCTGAACTGTCCAACCTTGTAGCCAGTAACTACATACGATTACTAAACATTTGAAATATGGCTGATGTACTAAGGTGAGCTCAGGGAGGACAGAAACCTTCCATGAAACAACAGGGCAAAAGCTCACTTGATCTTGGTTTTCAGTACAAATACAGACTGTGAAAGCGGGGTCTCACAATTCTTTTGACCTTTTGGGTTTTATGCAGGAAGTGTCAGAAAACTTACCACAGGGACAACTGGCTTGTGGTGTTTTATTCATTCATTCATTCATTTTTATTTATTTATTTATTCATGGTTATTTAATTAACTAATTTATTTGTTTGTTTGTTTAAAGAGATGACCAGTGAGGGGATCCTAACCCTTGACTTGGTGGTGTCAGCATCACGCTCTCCCAAGAGAGCTAACCGGCCATCCCTATATAGGGATCCAAACCTGTGGCCTTGGTGTTATCAGCACCACACTCTCCCAAGTGAGCCACAGGCTAGCCCTGAGTTGTTCACTTTAAAATGGTTTTGTTATGTGACTTTCCCCTTGATTAAAAAAGAAAAAAGAATGTATCTATGCAAGATGTGCATCTCTAATTCTTAGAAAACCAATTATTATAAGGCAGAGAAAACAGGGAAAATTGGCTCTTAACTGCCATTTAAAAGGCCATTTTTCCTTGGATTTCCAGTACTTAGTTGCACATGGTGCTTAATTATAAAATGTCCATTACAAAATGCCTAGTCAAGAAATGTTAGCCAAACCAAGTACCTATTCTTATAAAATTCAGAAGCACTGTTTAGCTATGACAAGTTAGCAGAAGATGAGCTTTAAGATACTTAAACCTGACTTAGTGGCTCAAAAAACTATTCTACTACCCTCAAAGAAACCAGAAGTACATGACACCACTAGCTCCCAAACTTTATGGTATTAACAGACGAGGTAAGTACTTACTCTTCTCTTCCCCCTACCTTGATCTCTCTATATCCATGCTAAGTGTGAAAGCAGAACAAGCCCAGAACCTTCTATGCCAGTAAAGGTAAAGCAAGAACTATAACTTTCAGTGAGAGTGTACATGTAAAACAAGACAGAAATACCCTAAGTTCAAGTGAATGAGAATGCTTAGCCAACCCAAAAACTTAAATTAAACGTTTTCGGACATATGGCCATCAGGTAAGTCTTTCTTGGCACTAGAAAAAACTGCCGAAGAAGGACAAGCACAGCCAAACTTCCACAGCAGAGACTCACACAAGTCCCTTAGATTTAAATGCAAAGCAAGCCTTGAGATTCTGGACAGACAAAACTTAATCAGTCCTTAGTTAAGTTAGTCCTTAGTTAAATTATACTATGATCAAATCAAATATGGCAAACCTCACATTTGGGTTAATTAGGATAAGGTTTGCAATTTTAAGTATACTCAGATGTTTGAAAAGTAGAACAAAATTACCTAATAACACCAAGAAATATATACGTTGGTTTTGAGGGGGCAGAAGGGTTGTGTTTGTTTTTTGGTGGGGGGAGGGAAGATGGGAATAATATATAAGGGAGGGAAATTAGTTGCAGAGCAATACTAACCAGAAAGCTACATTCGTTGTACAGGTGAAATCAAGGATTTATAAAACATACTGTCTTAGATCCTCTAATTTATCATTCCACACCTTATTCAAGACATGGTTCTTTTTTTTTTTTTTTCTAAAAGATGACCGGTACGGGGATCTTAACCCTTGACTTGGTGTTGTCAGCACCACGCTCAGCCAGTGAGCGAACCAGCCATCCCTATATGGGATCCAAACCCGGGGCCTTGGTGTTATCAACACCACACTCTCCCGAGTGAGCCATGGGCCAGCCCCAAGACATGGTTCTTAAATTCATTCCACAGGTCAAGTTCAATGTAAACCTGTAGAAAAACATATGGGGGGGGCAGCAATAGAAGATTATCTAAATGTTACACTAAACAATACTCTATATATAACACTTTGGTAACCATAAATCACGCAATCACAAGAAACTGCTCCCCTCAAAAAAACTCCAACTCTATGGGCCGAGCCCGTGGCGCACTCGGGAGAGTGCAACGCTGGGAGCGCAGTAGCGCTCGCGAGTTCGGATCCTACATAGAGATGACCGGTGCGCTCACAGCACTCACTGGCTGAGCACGGTGCGGCCGGTCTCAAAAAGGACAAAAAACACTGAAAGAAAAATGTTGGCGGGGTTGCGGAGAGAGGGGAACTCTCATACATTGTTGGTGGGAATGCAAAATGGTGCAACCCCTATGGAAAATGGTTTGGAGGTTCCTCAAACAGCTGAAGATAGATCTACCATACGACCCAGCTATCCCACTGCTGGGAATATATCCAAAGGAATGGAAATCATCAAGTCGAAGGTATACTTGTTTCCCAATGTTCATTGCAGCACTCTTCACAATAGCCAAGAGCTGGAATCAACCCAAATGTCCATCATCGGATGAGTGGATACAGAAAATGTGGTATATCTACACAATGGAATACTACTCAGCTATAAAAACAAATGAAATACTGCCATTTGCAACAACATGGATGGACCTTGAAAGAATAATACTGAGTGAAACGAGTCAGGCAGAGAAAAAGAAATACCACATGTTCTCACTTATTGGTGGGAGCTAAAAAAAAATAAAATAAAATAGTATATTATTTTAGGAGAGAAATAGACAAGTTGACCTATATAACATTACTGCTATTTGCATATAACTTAGTTCACAGGTATAATCAAGGAAGATATTTGCAAATAGCAATCATAAAAATAAAAATATTGTGAAAATACAAATATTAATGGGTTTATTGTCTCACTAATACATTCCTTTTGCCCTATATTGATACATATGCAGAAGAGAAGAGAAGAAAAAAATATACATAATGATAGGGCGAAATATGAAGTACGGAGAGAGGGAGGAGGGAGGGAGGTGTCGGTGACGGGCCATAATAATCATATACAGTGTATATTGACAAAATAAAATAAAAAAAAAAAAAAAGGACAAAAAACAAAAACAAAAAACAACTCCAACTCTATTTTAAGCTCTGAAGATGACTATTTCAACATACATGCAGGAGTAAAACAATGCACTCCAATTTGTCCCCAGTCAACCAAGTTAGATACTTCCCAGTTCGTCTGTTTTCACTGCCAGGAAGAAGGTGATTAGACATGAAGCTGCCTCTGGCAATCCTGAACATAAAACTCCACAACACTTGGAGCTACACAGAAACAACTAATCAATTGATCCAATAAAGCACTGTTCCTGTGTTTTTCCTTAAAGAGGATTTCAAGCTGACTCTACCTGAAATACAATGGATTGAAATCTGATTGCAACTTACCATCAATGGTTTCTTGTCGATGTTTTTCCTTTCTTAGTAAACATATAAAATGAGGGTGCATCTTACAGCTGATGGCATCTTAGACTGGGTTACTTTGGGCAAGTTATCAGATTGAACCATAACACTAAGCCTCTTGGTGCCTGCTTCCTCATCCAGCAAACAGAGATAATAACTTTACCTCATATGACTGTTGTGAGGGTTAAGTAATTTTATAGAAATTAAGTATTCAAACCAGCCTGGAACAGAGTAAGCACAATGCTGATCTGGCACTTTGACGGTTTTCTGTCATGATAAGTTGTATCTCCCCATTCACACACTCACCCAGTCCCTCATAATCAGTGGCAAATCCATAAGACAGCTGAATTTAGTTTTAGTTCATAGCACTTTAACCTTTTCTGGGAAACTAACTGGCTATTACAGGAATCAAAACCATAACTTTAACCTTTAACTAATATGCTACTATAACCATATGCTAGGCAGAAATTAAATCAGAGCTTTTCAAATTATGTGGCACTGTAATTTGGGTCAACAAAATGAGCTCAATAACATTAGTTAACTAAAATTTTAAAAAATTTTTAAAAAGGGTGTCAATTCCAGTGACATTCATCTTAGAAATTAGGGGTCCTGGTGATAAATATCAAAGAGGCTATGTACAAGGCCAGTCATCAAGCACAGTCTCCAGTGAGGGATATATTTTTATTCCTTCCTAATCAAAGAAACTCAATCCTTCCCTCCCTGGCACTATTAAAGACAAAACAAAAACTATATATGCAATTCTAACAAAGGACTAATATCCAGATATATAAAGAACTCACACAAACCAATAAGAAAAAGACGAATACCCTCTAGAAAAACAGCAAAAGATAATACCAAGGTCAAGGGTTTGGATCCCTATACTTGCCAGCCCCCAAAAAAAAAAAAAAAAAAAAAAAAGTAAAAGAAAAAAATAGCAAAATATACAATCATAGGAGAAAACGGAGTGGTAAAAAGACATTCAACCTCACCAGGAATTAGAAAAATGCCAATATAAAGCACAAAATGATAGCATTTCAAAAAAATTAATAAATATAACACCACAGTGAAGATTGGGTGAAGAAAAGGAATTTGTGTGGCTTGTTAGTGGAAACGTAGTTGTTTGGAAAGCATCAAAGCAAATGAGTATTCACAAATAATTCCACTTACAAAAAAGACTAACAATAAGAGGAAAATATATCATTTATCATATATAAGTATAAAAACATGCATGGGAACTCTGAAGTCCTCGAGAGTGAAAGAGAATAAGCGCTGAGAAGAGTATGGTTAACCAACCGCCCCAGCTGTCTGGCAACTTTGGTATCCACTGCAGTACCTAAACCAAGGCTGTGCTCTTCTAGGCTGCTCCCAGCCGATGACGGGCCACAGCAGACATTCTAGAGCAGAGTTACTCCTGCCCATAGGACTTCTCTAACAATCTTTGCCTGGCTGAGATTTTTCTCCAAGCTGCACTGCTCTTCTATCCAATCGTTAACCATCCCTCCTTCCGTCTCTTTTTTCATAGGAGTCACACCAGCATCTGGTCTAAAGGCTCTTGCCACCTAAACCATCCTCACAAGCATCCTTCACAAGCATTTACCACCAATGAATCTCTTGCACATCTAATTCTGTCTTGGTGTCTGCTTCGCAAAGGATGCAAGCTATCACAGAAATCATATAAATCCATTCCAAATTAATGAGGAAGGAGGGAGTGGAGAATTAGGTTTTAGCTGCACCTGAAGCAAAGATTAACTAATATTAACAGTGTTTAATCACAGTGGGGGGTACTGCTCTACCTGAAAAAATTTTTTTTTCAAAATAACTATCTTTACAATTATTTCCTACCTTATGGTGATTTGCAAAAAGGCATATGCAATTAATACACATTAACTATCTTATCATTTCAATTTTTAAAAGTTTAACTCTTACTTCTGGTTCTAAAATTATGAACACATATTACATTGGCAATTATTGCACCCAGTAAGGAGGCTCTAATATAATCTCCTGTATCAACCAGCAGCTAAAAACCAAACAAGGGCCGGCCCGTGGCTCACTCGGGAGAGTGCGGTGCTGATAACACCAAGGCCCCGGGTTCGGATCCTATATAGGGATGGCCGGTTTGCTCACTGGCTGAGCGTGGTGCTGACAACACCAGGTCAAGGGTTGAGATCCCCTTACCGGTCATCTTTAAAAAAAAAAAAAAAAAAAAAGTTCACGGAAAGTTTTGTATTATCTTTTTTTTTTTTTTCCCTTTTTCTCTTTTTTTTTTTTTTTACTGACCGGTAACGGGATCGCAACC
>NW_007729052.1:2229-7570 GCF_000696425.1 Galeopterus variegatus | reverse complement strand
ACGGGATCGCAACCCTCGGTGTCGCGCCCGTACCAGGGACCGGCAACGGGATCGCAACACGGCCCGCACCGTGCTCAGCCAGTGAGTGGGAACCGGTCTCCACATGGGATCCGAACCCTCCGCGGGAGCGCCGCCGCCGCGCTCCCAAGTGGTGCACTCTCCAGTGCGCCACCGGGCCAGCCCCCTATTATCTTCTAATTCGATTTTCCACGAAGTTTTTGAAGTACCCTCATATAAAACAGCACAGTATTTGCATAAGCTACTGCATCATCCTGTATATTTTAAATCATTTCTAGATCACTTATACCTAATACAATGTAAATGCTATGCAAATACCTGTTATACTGTATTTTTAATGTTGTATTGCTTTTTATTGTGTTTTTTCCTGAATATTTTCAATCCGTGTTTGGTTGAATCTGCAGACAGGGAACACATGGATACAGAAGGCTGACTGCACTTCATTTTTTAAAGTCAACAACAGAAACTATAATACTCAGCCAGAGATAAGATAATGTGCATTAATAAAACTTCCAGAACATAAAAGAGAAGAAACTGTTACACTGCAGCTATACCCCTATCATTTTTAGGGTCACAAACACTTCTCACAATTGCTATTTTGCTGTAGGAATTAACTCAGTCTAGATCACTGAATCAGCATGTAATCCTCAATTCCAACCTTATTCAGTCTTTTTCTGTGCTGCTAGAGACTCTCTCTTCTAGAAAGTAATTTCAAGTTCTCCGTTTTTAATATAAATATTAACACATACTCCTTAGCAAAGATCACTGTTTTCCATTAGCGTAGGGAACAAACGGAAATCGCATTTCTCATTTTTACAATATGCATGGAACCTCTGAAAAAATAAACTATAAATTATTAAAAACAGGCTATGTAACAGAGGAAAATAAAAAGCACAATAAACTAGGGAAGAATACAGTATCTTGGACAGAACTTTGATGTTTCATCTCAAAGACTAAGGAGATTTTTTTCAAATAAATTGCCCCATAGAATTTTATAATGCCAAAGAAAATGCCTTTCCAAGAGTAATGCTACATTTCTTCAGTACAAATGACCTTTAACACTGCTTTTAAGACAATTCTGCCCTGGTCAGCCTCAGCCAGCTAACCTTTAAATCCCAGCCATCACCCACAGAAGGCAGCACTGTGGTAGAAGAGCCCCACCTCGAAAGCATTAACTCTCAAAGACAAGAACTTGAAAGTTTAGAGCAAAACCGTAACTCAGAACCCAGTTAATGTGTACTTCCTCTGGCCCAGGGCTAGATTCAAGTTCTTCCGTACTATGTAGAAACTTAATCTGAACAAGTTCATCTATTCTCTCTAGACCTCAGTGTTCTCTTCTGCCATATAAAAGTTTTGGACTAGTTCACTCTCTTCCAGGAAAGGATATTTATTTAAATTGTAGCAAGTATATACATGTAACTTCAAATCATTGGCTTCATTACAATCCAGTCTTACCTATGCAGTAAAGCAGGCAATGTAGGGACCACTACTTGGCAACCTAGGTTACATGAATAATAACTAGAATAGGATAGCAGAAAATGTTTACTTAGCACTCACTGTGTGCCAGATACTAGCTAAGCATTTTACATATATTAGCTCAGTTAATTCCCTCTCTTGAGACGACATTCTATCATCTGTTTTACTGATGACAGCAAAAGTGAAGTTAACTAGCTTAGGGTGAACACACAATTGGCAAAGGGCACTGCCAGAACCTGAACCCAGAACTGACTCTCACAGTCTACTATATATTGATTCTGAAAGAAACATGAATTTTAAAAGACAATATTCTATAACTGACATATCATAAAATACCCAAGATGAAAAGAACCCCTGATTCATGACTGAGGAAATGTGACCAGATATACATTATATCATCTTCTTAGTCAGAGACAGGACATTCGATCTCCTGACAACTAGCTTTGGGTGTCCCTACCATACTACTTACTGAAGTTGATCACTCACAGGATTCAATCATTACCTGCTAAAACCCTAACTTCTCATTTGGGTGAACAGTGCCTACAAGTATGTTTAAATCACAAAGCAGTCACCATGACCTATGAATTTTAGGATATCTATAAAGTGGTTTTTCACAACAAACTAACGTATATAATGTGTCCAAAGAGTAACATAGAATCACCAGTGAAAACAAATGAAAAGCAGGTCAAGACACCCTGTTTGGTAAAATTACCTATTCCACACGAAAGCATAACACATTTTATTATCATAAGTCAACTCTGAAGTAATGGTTAAGCCAACAACCAAAAATTTTCAAATCTGATTAAAAATACATACTGGATTCAATGTTCAAAGTAAAGACTGCTCTTTTTTTTTTTTTAAAGATGACCGGTAAGGGGATCTTAACCCTTGACTTAGTGTTGTCAGCACCACGCTCAGCCAGTGAGCGAACCGGTCATCCGAACCCGTGGCCTTGGTGTTATCAGCACCGCACTCTCCCGAGTGAGCCACGGGCCGGCCCAAAGACTGCTCATTTTAAAGGAACATTACCTCAAAAATACTCACCATTAACAATTTCCTCTTCTGTAAGAGTCTTAATTTTCTCATTAGTGAACTGTGATATTGAAAAACCAACCAGATAAAAGTAGACATAATAACTCATATTTCAGAAAACAAAGAACTTAGGGGCCAGCTCATGGCTCACTCAGGAGAGTGTGGTGCTGATTACGCCAAGGCCATGTGTTCAGATCCCTGTATAGGGATGGTCGGTTAGCTCACTTGGAAGAGCGTGGTGCTGACAGCACCAAGTCAAGGGTTAAGATCCCCTCACCGGTCATCTTTAAAAAAAAAAAAAAAAAAATGCTATTACTGTGCTCCTCTAGCCAGAAGACAAGAGGAAGAGTACCAAGCAAATGACCAAAGAAATATATAGGTTATAGATTTTTTCCTTTGCATGCTTATTGGTAAGATTTTTATTTAGAAAAACACTACTTGTTTCTTTTTTTTCTTTTTTTTTTTAAAGATGACTGGTAAGGGGATCTTAACCCTTGACTTGGTGTTGTCAGCACCACACTCACCCAGTGAGCTAACCGGCCATCCCCCATATGGGATCCGAACCCATGGCCTTGGTGTCATCAGCACCACACTCTCCAGAGTGAGCCACGGGCCGGCCCCAAAACACTACTTGTTTCAAAATGGGTGACACGACTAGCTGGTAAGAGCATGGTGCTGATAACACCACGGTCTTAGGTTCAACCCATGTATCAGCCAGCGCCAAAAACAATAGGTGACACTGCTAAGTGTAGGAAAGAACAAACCAGAGAACACTTTGCTAGCATAGGAAAGAACTAACCACATGTGAGAACAAAGCCTGAATTAAAGACGTAGAGCTGTACTATGGTTTTTCTTTTAACTCTAGTTGGTAAAACTTTTTTTTACTGTAAACAGAGATGGTATTTTAATTACCAAGCTATGCCATATTCCACTGATCTAGTCTAAGTCTTAAATAGATTATAAGGACTGAATCAGCACTTTAGGACTACAGTGATCTACCCTATCACTGATCTATCTTCATTCACTTTTTGTGAGGGAAGGCAGAATTTAATCTTCCTTGGACTATATAGGGAATACCAGGTAGTCTTAGCTCCAACCATTTGCTTTTAAAGCGAAATAGTTTACGGGCCGGCCTGTGGCTCACTCGGGAGAGTGCGGTGCTGATAACACCAAGGCCCCGGGTTCGGATCCCATTTAGGGATGGCCGGTTTGCTCACTGGCTGAGCGTGGTGCTGACAACACCAAGTCAAGGGTTAAAATCCCCTGGCCTATCAATTCCATATTATTCTTAACTTGTACTCATAGAAAGAACCTGTCTTAAGTCTAAAGACCTAAAAAATAAATAAATAAATAAAAGCTTTTGCCAAGAAACAAATATACTGTTCCATTTGTATTCCAAAATGGAAGTTTCTCCTTCCTTAGATTTTAAGTTAAATGAGAACACACAGAAGAAAACCACTAGGAAATAGTAATTTTCAAAAAAACAGTAAAACCTCACAATTTTCAGCCCATCTAGAAATGTGTCCCACTGCGCAGACTGGCAAAATAGGGTTTGAAATTATATCATACCAATGAGATTCTTTTCCAGATTAAAACAAACACAAAACAGGAAATTCGGAGCACCAGTCCCATGTCTCACTCGGGAGAGTGCGACGCGGGTTCGGATCCTATATAGGGATGGCCGGCTGCGCTCACTGGCTGAGCGTGGTGCAGACCATACCGTGCCAAGGGTTGTGAGCCCTTTACCGGCCGAAAAAAAAGAAAAATTGGAAATTTGGAAATGTAATATCAAAACAAAATCAACTGGCAGTAAGACTATGGAGCAAAACATTTACAATGCTTTACTTTTTAGAATGGTTGGGCCAGCCCGGTGGCGCACTGCTACAGTGCGCTGCTTGGGAAGCGCGGCGGCGCTCCCGCCAAGGGTTCGGATCCCACATACAGACCGGCCGCTCACTGGCTGAGCAAGGTGCGGAGCAATGCCGAGGGTTGCGATCCCATTGCCAGTCCCGGTCCGGTACGGGCGCAACACTGAGGGTTGCGACCCGTTGCTGGTCACGAAAAAAGACAAAAAAAAAAAAAAAAAAAGAATGGTAGGTCTGTAGCAGGTTTTATGCTTGTACCTATTCCATCAAAAAGTACAAGGAAGGACAGTTCAAAATATGATCCTATTATATGTGTTGTTTCAAAGAAGAGTACAACTCCAGGGAAGTCAGGTAGAGCTAAGATATCGGTATTTCCATGAATATCAGAAATCTAATTCCTGTTGTTGTCATTAAATATGCCCTTTTCCTTCCTCAAGTCCAACATTATATATATATATGTGTGTATATATATATATATATATATATATATATATATATATATATATATACACACATATATATATATAATGTTGGACTTGAGGAAGGAAAAGGGCATATTTAATGACAACAACAGGAATTAGATTTCTGATATTCATGGAAATACCGATATCTTAGCTCTACCTGACTTCCCTGGAGTTGTACTCTTCTTTGAAACAACACATATAATAGGATCATATTTTGAACTGTCCTTCCTTGTACTTTTTGATGGAATAGGTACAAGCATAAAACCTGCTACAGACCTACCATTTTTTTTTTTTTTTTTTTTTTTGTCTTTTTTCGTGACCAGCAACGGGTCGCAACCCTCAGTGTTGCGCCCGTACCGGACCGGGACTGGCAATGGGATCGCAACCCTCGGCATTGCTCCGCACCTTGCTCAGCCAGTGAGCGGCCGGTCTGTATGTGGGATCCGAACCCTTGGCGGGAGCGCCGCCGCGCTTCCCAAGCAGCGC
>NW_007729052.1:0-1953 GCF_000696425.1 Galeopterus variegatus | reverse complement strand
CAACCCTCGGCATTGCTCCTGCACCTTGCTCAGCCAGTGAGCGGCCGGTCTGTATGTGGGATCCGAACCCGGGGCCTTGGTGTTATCAGCACCGCACTCTCCCAAGTGAGCCATGGGACGGCCCAAGTCCAACACATTTAAATAAAGCTTTCAAAGTTAATGTAACAAAAATGTTTCAAAACCAAATTAACTTACTCAAAGATCTGTACAAGTTGATTTTTAAAAATAATATGTAGGGAAAACTTGGTGAGAACAAGCTTTATCTTCTGTGTATTAAAGCAAAGATAGGCTTGACCTACAAAACGAAGATAGGGTCAACTGTAACCAAAAAACAGTATGCTTCCCCTGGTGGCCGACCAAAGAACGGAGGAGCAACGCATACGAGAGAATAAGCCTGGCCTCCTAGTTCTGTCCTGTCGCTCTCATAAATGAGAAGTGACTACCAAAAAAATGTGGGGGAAGGGGAAACTATCAAAAACACTAACATGGGTTTTAAAAAAATACAAACCTGGACGTTAAACTACATAAACTTAAAGAGATTTAAATTAACAAACCAAAATTTAGAAGGCAAATTTGATGAAAGTCATTTATTTCCAGAGCACCCAAGTGCTCACTAAGGGATCTCTACATATTTTCACTTCAAATTACACCAGAGTTTAGTACCATAAAAGAGCTCAAGAGTAATCGCCTTCTTCAAGGACTAGATCCTTGCAATTTTCTGCAGTCTTGTTTCCAAGAAAAAGTATTTATGCATTTATTTTTTCAAATAAACTAGTGGTATAACCTACACAGAGAACCTCCAGTTTTAAAGCCCTCCAACAAGGAGAGCTGTTAACGCTAGCTTTAGAGGAATCTCTTGTGAATTTAACTTCTGAAACAAAACCCACGTCCTTTCAAACATTTTCTATACCAACAACCTTTAAAGACAGTCTCATACAGAGACGTGCTAGAATCTCACGCATTAAAATCTGACGAATTCCTTTGTCTGACTGGCTTTTTTTGGGTACCACTTTAAATTTGCTTCCACACAAAACAGCAGCAAGGGAAGTAAATGTTCCATTCCAGGGTGTAGTGATTTCTCGTAGGTAGAAATCATTTGTTAGGCTAGAGCTTCTGATGGTTATGTCCTTCCATAACCCCTTCCCAAAAAAAAAAAAAAAAAAAAGAAACACACACATTTACAAATAGGTCCTAGAATCAAACTGCCATACGCGAGCCTCTCTGCCCCAGCGGGCGCCCTCTGGAAAGCACACTTCCTTTATGGACTGGTTTTGGGGGTCGTTATTCTGCTCCCCTCTGTATGGACGGGGAGTCAGAAGCTGGCCAGAGACAGCTGCCGGCAGGAAGAAAAGGGATGCGGGCAACATCTGGTAGGGGTCCTGACAGAGGGGTCTCTGTGGACCTCCCAAGTCCGGAGCGCCCGGAGAACGCTTACTCTCCGGCACCGCCACCCCTCCCCCTACCCGACCGAGGCGCAGCTCACCTGGACGCGGAGACCCCCGGCGCCCCCGGGCCAGGTGCGTCCGCCCCCAGTCCTCGGAGGGGCAGGGGCAGCCGNTGACAACACCAAGTCAAGGGTTAAAATCCCCTTACCGGTCATCTTTTAAAAAAAAAAAAAATGATAAAGCGAAATAGTTTCAAGTTAAAAAGAAAGAAAAGAAAATAGACTTCACCCACTCACACACCTTTACTATAGATAGTTAAAAGGAAAAAAAAAAAAAATTAGGCTGGTGGGTTAGCTCACTTGGTTAGAGCGTGGTGATCATAACACCAAGGTCCAGGGTTCCATCCCTATATCAGTCAGCGTAAAAAATTTTTTAAAAAGTTTTTTTATAAGTTTCATGTCTACCAGTCCAAATTCTGGTAAAAAAGAACAAAGACTCACTCAAAAACTCAGGCAGGTAGAAAGAAAAAGTTGTAACAATCACACTCTCAATTCCATATTATTCTTTT
>NW_007729051.1:252392-261311 GCF_000696425.1 Galeopterus variegatus | reverse complement strand
TATACTGCCTTTTGTAAAATATAAGAGCCTTGAAATCTTACGGGTTTATGGATCTTTTTTTATCTGGAATTTTCCACCACACTTTTTCACTGCCATTTACCCTGAGCTTTTTCCTCTGGTTCTTCAGGTTGGTAAGACTGTGTTTTTCACCAATTTTCAGCCACCTATATGGGGTTGAAAGGGGCTTACCCTTGGATAAAGAGCCACATGAATGGGAAACTGAGTGCTTTTCCTCATCTTTCATTCATTGACTCCTGCCCAAATTCTGTCTCTTTTTTTGTTATTGTTATTTTTCTTTCATTTTGCAATTCTCTGCTGACTTATGATATTTGATTTCTTGTTTGTTTACTGGAGTTTATATTGTTTCATCTGGAAGAATTTGTCCAATACAAACTATTTCATCATTTCCAAAATTTCTCCAAACCCTTCTCTTTTAATTTAAACTTAAGACTTCTTTTTCCTCTCCCTTCTTTGTCTGCAAGCATCTAATTTTTTAAATTTTTGACAGGAAACTTAAGTTTTCTGTGAATAAATTAAAGATCTCAAGTTATTTATTAGTAGCCAGTACTACTGGCAAATGAGTCAAAAATATCATGGAATTTTCTTAAAAAACAAAACAGAATAGAATCTTGCACCATTCTCAGACCTACTAAATCATAGTCTTTGGAGTTAGTTTTATAAATCTGTATTAAAGAAATAAAACTTCCTTGATAATTATGATTTAACAGTTGAGATAGGTACTTGATTTCTAAGGTAAATTAAATAGAAATAGCTACCAAGTGAATTTAAAATGTAAATCGTCAAATTTTAATTCTTTAGAAGAAGGGCAAAATGGAAGAAAAGAAGAATCTTCAGAGTAACTTTGGGTGATAAAACTATGTGACATGCAATTTGAAATAATTTGTCTTATATCTCCAAATTATCTCAAAATTAGAAAATAAAGAGTAACCCAAGTTTACCAGTAAAATTATTTGGGGACATTTTGTAAGCTCAATGAAAGCAGATTTTTAAAAATCCTGAGTTATTCACAGTAATAATGACTTGCTCGATTTGTAATCTTATACTTTATTCATTACATATTTATTAGTGATATAAAATATCAGTATTCTAAATTGTAGAATACGCTTTGTGATGGAAACTCTGAAGGTTCAGACAACGATGTTTAAAATCAAACTTTCTAGATTTAGTTTAGTGGAGCCTAGGTATTTTGTAGGTTCCCCCCACCCCACCAGGTTTCTTACACAGGAATAATTGATGGGAAACTGTTTTATTTTTAATCTAATTTGAAAATATGAACATTTCCACAAGTCAAAATTAATAAGCTATCTTTGACATAAACATGAACTTGTGCCCACAAGTACACACACACACACAATCAACTCACACTTGCAGACCTTATGAACCCAATCTACTAAAAATAATCATGTGGAAAATCCCCTTCTATTAGTTTTTATGTGAGAATCTAACCAAAGAGGTGCCAATTAAAAGAAAGTAATGTAGAGTCAATGAATAGGCATTTGTGCTATAGTATTTGATTTGCTACTTGGCAATGCTTTTGCTGTGTTATTGTAATGAAAGAATTGAAAACACTGACTTGAATATGGAAAAAAAATTGCCAGAAGAGATGGCAAACAAAGACTATAAAGCAAAAGTTAAAATTTTACCTAAGTCTATTTTATTAATATCCCATGGAAAAAAACAGTTTTTATCTCTTACTAATCACTGCGGCATTCATTTTTAAGTGAATGCCTTACTTGTAAGGAAGCAGAGAGTTGGACAAAAGTAGTCAAACCAAAGAGGATTTGGTTTAATGGCATAGTTCACAAGCTGGGCAGAAATCCCAAGGCATAAAATTTAGCAGGTTCTCTTCACACAGGGTGCAGGGAAAAAAACCTAGGGGTGTGTAAAACAATAATTAGTTTCCAGAAAAGACCGTGAGTAGAAGACGCACTCCTGGAGGCTGTTGGCCCACAGTTTCTCAGTACCTACTCTGCAGTACTATGGGAGACAAAAGCGGTAGTTCCCAACATTTTTCAGTCTGCAAATCACGATAAAACCCCAAGTGGGAGATATATGGTATTGAAATATAGTTAGTACTTGGAGCCAGCCAGGATTCAAGCTCTTGGCAAAGGAACAGTATTAAATAGCCTTAAAAAATATTGCATTACTTTATAGCTTTTTGATGATTTAAAGATTAATATTTCTTTCAAATTTTTTGTTCATTAACATTTTCTTGTTTGTTTTTGTGTATGCAGTAGCTTGGCATGATATAATTTTCTGGCTTCACAAAATAGAAAAAAGAAAATATTTCTTTCAAATTTTTTGTTCATTAACATTTTCTTGTTTGTTTTTGTGTATGCAGTAGTTTGGCATGATATAATTTTCTGGCTTCACAAAATAGAAAAAAGAAGCAATTGGCAATAGTTCAGGCCAAAATAAAACACTCCCCCGAAATTTATCACTGATACATTTTTTTTCTTTATCCATTTATTTTGGTCTGATTATCAACTGAACTACTTAGGTGTAGGTTACAAACTGCTAGAGAGCTATAGTCACCTAAAATAACTACTTTATTTCCAAGAACTCAAAGATGTTGCTTGAAGAGTACTCTTCTAATTGAGTGTGACTTTGCAACTTAACAGGATAGAATAGGAGTTGGATTTTCCATTTCCTAAAGGCAGAGCTGGTTTTATATGTAGGCAGAGTAAGCAGCTGCTTCTGTATTGGGATTTGAGAGGTACTAAAATTCTTTTCACATCTCTGACACTGAAGTACATATTTCATCTATCTGAGTATTCACAATTACAGAAGGACTGATTCTTGGAGGCTTTGCAATCCAACTCTCAAGTTTTAGAATGAGGAAACTGAGGTCCAGAGAGGTCAAATAATTTGTCCATTCTTGTCTTCTTTGAAGAAGTCTAAAAATATATATAAAATAAATATAAAAAGGAATGTATAAAATGTGGGACAAAAAAAATAATAATGTTAACATACTTACTATAGAGATTTCTTAAGTGTTGCCTGTGGAACCGTATATAAAATAAATATAAAAAGGAATGTATAAAATGTGGGACAAAAAAAATAATAATGTTAATATACTTACTATAGAGATTTCTTAAGTGTTGCCTGTGGAACCGAAAATATCTTGGATAATTTTTTTAGTAGCTTCTGAAAAGGAAAATGAAGTCATGCAATTCATAGCAGTCAACAAAAAAATCATTTATTTAGGAAAAGTACAATTATCAGTGAGGTTTTTTTTTTGTTGTTGTTTTGTTTTTTTTGTCTTTTTCGTGACTGGTAAGGGATTGCAACCCTTGGCGTGGTGTCGTCCACACTGCACTCAGCCAGTGAGCACACCGGCCATTCCTATATAGGATCCGAACCTGCAGCGGGAGCATCACTGCGCTCCCAGAGCCGCACTCTCTGAGTGTGCCATGGGGTCAGCCCAGCAGTGAGTTTTAATATTCTGATTAGACAGCAATATCTCCTGGGGACTACTTCATATAAAGGTCTTCTTGTGATGCAATAAACAAATTTCTTCTACAAATTCTGAAAACGGATGTAACTATGAATTTCAGAGACCTATTCCTTTTAATCACCTTCAGTATGGACTTGCATACACCGAAATGTAATAAAGTGAAAATAATTTTGTTGGGAAACAGGATGAGGGTACTCTACTCTCAATTCATCTGTCTGGATTTAGGAAATACAGTAAGATATAAGTTTAGCACAGTTTAAAATGATTATCACTAGAATCAATAAAATTTTAACAGCAGTTGGCATGTTTGATAAGCTTTGACCTTCTCACATCCTGATTTCAGTCAAATGCTTCACTGACTATGGCCAATTTTAAAATTCATTTTTAACATTTGTATGCATTGTGTACAAAGAAGAATGGGAATTCAACTGCTAGAGCCAAAAGCTCAAGAGAAAACAAAGACAGAATATTTTAATTGGTAAGATTCTAGAGAATAGGTTTTACGATGAAACCAGTGAAGAGTTAGACATTGAGAATCCAATATGTCACCACATATGTTCTCGGAGTTTTGCATTTTCGTTTAATGTCATAGGAATAAGCAGATAAAACCTTCCAATAAATTTCATTTTAGAACAGTTTGAAAGCAATTTCTTAAAGAGATAACCTACACTCAACTCATTTAGAGATCTCTAAGTATAATTTTTCTTAACTCTTAGCAATACGAAACAAAAATGAACCTTACAACACTATATTCTTGTATTACATCCTTGGTTATATAGTTTTTTTCTTACTGAAAGTTAAGGTTTTTCTCCATTCTAGAAGTAGCTTAGAGACCAACTCAGTGAGGGTTTTCTAGCTTAGAGCAGGTGCTAATGCTGTGTGATGCATTTTCTTTAACATATCACATATCAAGAAATCTTATTAGTGCTGTCTTGAATGACTTCCCCAATCTGATTATATCTCAGCGCCTTTACTGCACTGGTGAAGTCAACATCATCTCTCACTTTTACTACAGCAGAAGTCTTCTGACTGATTTTCAGCTGCCACACTTGTCCCCACCCATCCTCCAAACCTCAAGGCCATTCCCCAGTCAGCCGCCAAAGGGATCTTCTTACAACGCACACCAACTCATATCATTCCTTTTTGAAAACATTCCAAGTCTTCTTATTTTTATAATCCCAGATTTTTACCCTGTTCCTCTAAACTCTACATGGAGGAAGCATTTCCAAAGGCTCTTTCCTTCTCTAATTCTATGCCAACTTTACATTCGCTCATATCATTCCTTTTTGAAAACATTCCAAGTCTTCTTATTTTTATAATCCCAGATTTTTAGCCTGTTCCTCTAAACTCTACATGGAGGAAGCATTTCCAAAGGCTCTTTTCTTCTCTAATTCTATGCCAACTTTACATTCGTCTCACAGCTCTCCACAGACCAAACACGTACATTTCTTTCTCTATACTTGCAGTTTTCTATACCTGGAACTCTCTTCACCCTGATGTGTTAGACTATTTTACCATTTAAGTCTCACACTCTTGCCTCCTTAGAAAGGCCTCTTTGGCAAGCCTACTTAAAGTAGCAGCAGCTTTCAACATTTTCTTATGACCCTACTTTGTTTTCCTCTGAAGTTATATCATTTGTGTGTATATAATTGCTGTCTGCCTCCTCCTTCTAGAATATAAAACTGATGAAGGCAAGGACTTTATCCTGCTCATTTCCTTATATAACATAGATCTGTGCCTTGCATTAATTAGATAATGTTGAGTGAATGCATGATTAAGAAATGATGCTCTTGTCATATAACCATAACAGTGCTTCTAAATTAGAATTAGTAGAATGTGTGTAAGATGGAATCATAGGAAACAATCATAACAACAACTTTTGTCTGGGTTTCACTGTCACCAAAGGAAAACACCAAAGTGGTTTGATTAGGGTTTCAGTGCAGTGTAAATTTGGGAAGTTAAGAAAGTTGGCCCATAAACGTATACAGCTCATGGGCTTGGCATCACATTCACCATTCTCTACTCAATGAACCAGTCACTGATAAGTGAACTCAAAATTGGTAAGATGGCTGAGACCGTTAATTGCATATTTTTTTATTTCTGGTCACCTCGTCTGGTTATAGAAAACATTATCAATGAAGGGTAATAATAAGGCTGTCATTGACACTGGCTCATATCATGATTTGAGACCAGCATGCCCTGTGTTGATCTTTACTGGTAATGAACATCTGTCAAAGATGTAGTTGACTCCTGGTATCCTTCTGGATAATATGCCTCTTTTTTTAATAAAGGAGGCTCTTAAGTCATGGGATATGTAGCCTAGTGAGTTTCTGGTGTTGATTTATGCAGCTCGAAGATTTGTAAACCACTTAGGAAAGCCATGCTGCTCATTAGAATCCAGCTTGGAATAGCTCCTCTCAGTTGAAGAGAAAATAAAACATTCTTGGATTCCATGCATAGCTTATTTCTAATAAAGCATTTGTCAACAAACTGGCATTTACCTTAGAAAAAAATAGGACATTTAGGTAGCACTTAAAATTTACATATGTGAGGATAGCAGAATGTAATAAATGTTCGTTAGTCGTAACTACAGTCTTTAACAGAGATAACAGAAAATTTATTAAAAAAAATGATTATACTATATTTATTTAGCACTTTCTAAAATGGATTATGTTACAGACTAATAAATTATCAGGAAAGGATGTTAGTTAGCCTAAAATGAGTTTTAAGTGAAGTGCTAGCTCTGCTGATGAGGACGAAATCCTGAGGCGAGATGCCAGGTGGTCTCTTTCATACACTTGGACTTCCCCCTGGGGGAAGGGGGAGTGGGTAGAAGTCTACCCAAATGGCTCCAAGGAGATCCTGTGTCTAGGATAGTCCCTTGACGGAACTGTGAAGTCATTGAGGTGTTGACTTGGTACCTCCAGCCTTTTTACTGTGTCATTTTCTCCTTTCCGTGGTATTTGCTGTTCCTTGATTCAGAAATTTTAGGTCCCCCCCGCCACTTCAATAAAACCTAAGGAAAACCTCTCTGTCAATCTTTGCCCCTTATTTAGCATAGTAGTTAAAAGCAGATTCACAAGCTAGATTGTCTGCATTCAAATCCCAGATCTACCACTTACAGTGTTGTAATGTGTATGTAACTTAGTCTCTCTGTGCCTCATTTTTTTTCTGTGGAAAATAAAATAATAGCAGCTTCTGCCTTAGAGGTTTGTGGTTTGGGTTAAATGTGTTAAAATATGAAATCCTCAAGAGTGTTGTCACATGGTGAGTGCTCCATAAATGTTACCTCTCAAAAGGAATCTAAGTCTCATTGCTAACTATAAAAAACAATGTTGGCTACTGTTAAAGGAATTTTAGGCATCTGTGCAGATTAGGAGTCAGGTAGGTAGTCTTTGGGGCTGGGACCCTTCCATGTTGGTCGTGAAATCACATAGTTCTTACCCTGAAATTCAGCAGAGCTTGCCCCCAAGTTTCAAGATGTAATTGACCCCTGTAGCCAAAATTGTTAAGCCTGCAGTATTTGATGTATGGCTGTTGGAATTTTGGAGTCGGCAACAGTTTAGGAGTTACATATTTCTTATTTAACAAGTGCGATGCTACTAAAATGCCAGTAGATTTCAAAGATCTCCTCTGTAAGATGATTTAAGAAAAAGGAAGAGAGAGCTGAGAGTGAAGGCTGCTATGGCATTTCTTTTCTCTTTAAGGCTTTTAAGGCGTTTAAAATTTAACTGACATTCGTTGTCAACCCGTTCAGCTGGTGTCATTCAATGATTTCGCTGTACAATACCATGGACATGATCTTTTTTTACATTAGATATGAATTAGGAAAGCAGAAATAGTATAATAGTTTTATGCCATGTCGATAGGTATAAAAATTCTGTATGGAACACAATCCCATATGCCATGCACTGTTGTAGGCACTTTTGTGCATTTTCTCACTTGGTCCTGAAAACCAGATTATGAAGTAGAGTTTATCCTTTGTATTTCACTGTAATAAACCAAGATAGCAGAGGCTAAATATCATGTACATGGCTACCCAGATGNGTTGACTTGGTACCTCCAGCCTTTTTACTGTGTCATTTTCTCCTTTCCGTGGTATTTGCTGATCCTTGTTTCAGAAATTTTAGGTCCCCCCCACTTCAATAAAACCTAAGGAAAACCTCTCTGTCAATCTTTGCCCCTTATTTAGCATAGTAGTTAAAAGCAGATT
The DNA here is from genome assembly GCF_000696425.1 of Galeopterus variegatus. Lineage (NCBI taxonomy): Eukaryota > Metazoa > Chordata > Mammalia > Dermoptera > Cynocephalidae > Galeopterus > Galeopterus variegatus. The sequence goes on along the minus strand of NW_007729051.1, from coordinate 253,620 downwards.
CACAAGCTAGATTGTCTGCATTCAAATCCCAGATCTACCACTTACAGTGTTGTAATGTGTATGTAACTTAGTCTCTCTGTGCCTCATTTTTTTTCTGTGGAAAATAAAATAATAGCAGCTTCTGCCTTAGAGGTTTGTGGTTTGGGTTAAATGTGTTAAAATATGAAATCCTCAAGAGTGTTGTCACATGGTGAGTGCTCCATAAATGTTACCTCTCAAAAGGAATCTAAGTCTCATTGCTAACTATAAAAAACAATGTTGGCTACTGTTAAAGGAATTTTAGGCATCTGTGCAGATTAGGAGTCAGGTAGGTAGTCTTTGGGGCTGGGACCCTTCCATGTTGGTCGTGAAATCACATAGTTCTTACCCTGAAATTTAGCAGAGCTTGCCCCCAAGTTTCAATATGTAATTGACCCCTGTAGCCAAAATTGTTAAGCCTGCAGTATTTGATGTATGGCTGTTGGAATTTTGGAGTCGGCAACAGTTTAGGAGTTACATAATTCTTATTTAACAACTGCGATGCTACTAAAATGCCAGTACATTTCAAAGATCTCCTCTGTAAGATGATTTAAGAAAAAGGAAGAGAGAGCTGAGAGTGAAGGCTGCTATGGCATTTCTTTTCTCTTTAAGGCTTTTAACGCGTTTAAAAATTAACTGACATTCGTTGTCAACCCATTCAGCTGGTGTCATTCAATGATTTCGCTGTACAATACCATGGGCATAATCTTTTTTTACATTAGATATGAATTAGGAAAGCAGAAATAGTATAATAGTTTTATGCCATGTCGATAGGTATAAAAATTCTGTATGGAACACAATCCCATATGCCATGCACTGTTGTAGGCACTTTCATGCATTTTCTCACTTGGTCCTGAAAACCAGATTATGAAGTAGAGTTTATCCTTTGCATTTCACTGTAATAAACCAAGATAGCAGAGGCTAAATATCATGTACATGGCTACCCAGATGCCCAGAGGCAGAGCCAGGATTTGCTCAAGGCCCATCTGTGTCTAATCAGAGCTTGTGTTCTTCATTACTGCATTCCAGCATAGACTACAAATATATTTGATAGCAATGGTAGACTTTGCTCTGACAGCTAATAAGCAAGGTTTACCATTCTTGGTAGTTTCCCAAAGGTCTGATATTGATTTTATGGCTGGTTGAATAAGAATTGCTGGATTTGTTTGCTCAATGCTTCCACAATGAAATGGATCTTGGGTTCATAATT